>NW_005842683.1:156436-184163 GCF_000455745.1 Alligator sinensis | reverse complement strand
GAAAGAGTGCAAAGGGAGCACATTCTAGAGCCCCCCAGCCAGCGATAGAAGGTAGGGGTGGGTGAATTGGGGCCCCTCACCACCACCACCACCTTGGGGTAGGGCTCCAGTACACCCACATCACCCTCCAACTGGAGCTGAAAACCCCCCAAACCAAACTCTCTCTACCCCCTTTCCCCGCTCCCATTATGAAAACAGTGTCAGGCTGGGAGGCAGCACAGACCAAAGTTACAGAAGATGCTCTATTCTGAAACATCTTCACCTGACCCCTCATGCAATAAGGGTTCCGATTTTAACCTGATGAGCCATTTTTTTTTAATCTGTCTGCAGCCATGCATTTGTGTTTGGTCAGGTTTGTAGACTAATTTCTGTGGCCAGATCAGGTGAAAATTGTCACTTCTGTTCTGGGCTATTCACGGTGGTGGTTCCGGTCACACCTCTCCCTCCCTCTGTTATGCTACTACCAACTACACAGGCAAATGGGAATAAAATGCATACGCTTTTGAAAAATCAGCTACCAGTCCTTTGGCCTTCCTCATATATTGGCCTCTGAGTAGCTCATCTCCTACCTCCACCCTGGGCATTCTGCATGTCCTGAACTAATGACAACAATGTTCTTGAGATGTCATGGGGACCCAAAGGAGTGGAAAACCCATTTTGTCTTGTCCTCCTGGAACTTGGGGCATTCATGGCTCCTGTTTAGGGTAAGGGCACACAAAGACACAAGAGAGCAATTGTGATACTTTTTATTCATGGTAACGTTTAAGAAAACACAAAGGAAAGTGTGTAAAAAGAATCACTGTGGTGATTATCTTCCATAGAAGAGTCCAAACACAACCATTTCTTAATAATTGTGTTGTATTGTTTGGTTTGGAGTGTGGTGTCGGGGAGGGGAGGATGACTCAAACACAGACTTGCATGAATCAAAGTCATACAAAGAATAGCCTGTTGCATCCATAAGAATAAATGGCTTGCGCAGAAATAGTTTTCCATCATTATGTTTCCTGACTACAAACCTTTTACTCAACATATTTTTACAGGAAATCCTGGTAACTAAGTTGACAAAAAGGTAAAATTACCAAACAAAAGTTTCAATTGGCTATGGATTTTATAAAAATGAAATTCTTTAGGTCACTATGGCTCTACTCTTCTTAAATTGAAGTCACTAGGACTTTGCTCACTGATTCCTAATGGAACAAGTTCAGGACTGATGTGACCCATACATGTTCTTTGAGAATGCCCAGTTCCAGGGGGGATAGATTCTAAAAAACAATCCTGCTGGGTAGGGTGAGAAAATAGAGGACTGACCTCATAGGGACTCACCTCCAGTCAGCCCTTTACATTTCTGATTTCTTTGACTCTATCTTCTAAGAAAAACTCTTCCCACAGAACAGCCGATAGGGATTTCAGCGGCTGTCTCCATTGTCTCAACCCTGGGGGCTTCTCCTTCCTCTCTACAATCTTCCTTCTCTTCAAAAACCTTCTGGAATGCAACCTTGACTGATTGTCTAAACTGCCATTTCCTGTATCTCCCAACTAGGAAGTAAACAAGAATTCGTGCTACTGTTCACAGTGGCCAGCATGAGAGACATTTGAAGAGAAAAATCAAGACGGAGAAAAAGACGGGAGGTACTGGACAACAAAGGGAGCAGCAAAGAGGAGGAAGAAGAGGATACTGAATAGTATGACAATGAAGAGTCTTCCTGGCTTACATCATTGTGAACCACATTGAAACTTGATAAACAGGATCAGATTGGAAACTAACACGATTAAAGGGAAAATCAGGAAATTTAGAGCAACAGCGGCCATGAGTATCACCATACAATTGACAAGTACTACAAATACACCGGAAAAGCATTTTAGTCTCATCATCAGGCAGGAGAGAGCCCAAAGCAGGGCGCACACAACAACGGGTAAGTGCTTTTGGTGATGGAGTCAGTGCCAAATCAGCCAGAATACAGTACAGACAGACACCTCTCAATGCTCTCAGCTGTCAGGAGATACAGACTGGTCCTAAATGTGAACTTGGCATTAACAGTAAAGTTTGGATTCTGTTGCAACAAAGGTGATATAAAAATAAAATACATTTGGACCATGTATACTGTAGTGCAAGCAAACAGGCAGAACTAGAATCCAGCATCAGCCACAGCCAAGTTCAGGATGTAGAGGGTGAAGTCCCCATGCAAAGGGGCTGTTTTAAAAAAGGAGTGGAGGGCTGTAGCTAGGATGATCCAGGAAATATACAAGAAGCATATTTCTTCCTCAGGGAGGAAAAACATGTAAACCTGAAACAAAAGTATATTAGGAGATTAAATACTGTGAGGAAACAGCTGTGAGGAGCAGGAAATGAAAATCAATGATGGCCACATCCAGGATAGTGAAAAAGTGCCTCTTTATGCAGAAGCCAAGGAAACAGAATGATGCTGTTACCCTCCCATTTCAAGCAGACATATGATCAGAGTAACCCTGATAATGGCCACGTCAGTTAAATCTTATATTTGTCATTCAGTCCTGTTGTATCCATTTCCAGTACCCCAGCTGGTCTCTGTGCAAGACAGAGACATTGTCCCCAGCTCAGTCACTATGCATCCTTTGCTGTGAAAGTTGGTCTCTCACACACATTCCTGTTAATAGAGAAGAGAAAGAAGGGAAACGGAGACTCAGAGGATACATTTAAACCTCAAAATTATTATGCTATGTATTGAAATGCTGTTGTGCACTGTTGTGTGAGTGCTCTCTATTTAACCAATGATTCTCAAACTTCTTAAAATTAAGGCACCCGTACAAAATGTCAGCTCATGGTTTTCACTCATTTTTTGACAATGGTAAAATAATAGAGCAATTTGTCTGTTGCAAGGAACTCAAAAAGACAACATGGGAAAATGTTTTAAAACATTGTGGATTCATGTTTGAAATCTCTGGCTTTAACTTGTGAATAATGTGTAGGTGTTTACACACCTGACAGTGCTGAAATTGTGTGGCACCCTGTGGCACGTTTGAATAGATCTCATGGCACCCAGGGTGTCATGGCACCTTGGCTGAGAATCACTGTCCTAAATTGAAGCAGATTACTTCCCTTTTTACAGTGCTGCAGTAAGATAATTAGTATTGTGGTATAAAGTGTAAATAGACTTGTATACACAGTACTGCATTTTCCCAATAATTCCAGACCCAGTCAGACAGCCTAGAACCACCAGATTCCAATGAATTTGAGTAAGAAATATTAGGGAGACAGTGGCTGTGGAGAAAGCTAGGAACAGAGAGACATGGAATAAAGCAGATAGGTGAGGATCAGCCTGGACAGAGGGAGATAAACAGAGAGAAATAGTAAGAGAGGGGGCTGAGGGATGGAGAGAACTTGGAAGAACAGAAAATAGCAAAGGGCAACCATGAGGAGTAAAAATTGGTGAGAGAGATGCAGGAGAGCAAAGGAGAGAGACTAGAGAGGATACAGAATTGAGAGGAAAACCTGGACCACATTGGATTCTACAAATATTGTTAAAATGGATAAAGGTTTCCATAACATTTTACCACTTGTGTTTCCAGATGCCTCCTTGCTGAACACAGCATAGTGTTAATGTTAATATAGAGGAACAGAGAAAATTAAAGGAAGTCAAAAGAGGAAGGCCTGTGAGGTTCCTTCCAATTGTTTGTGTTATTAGTGGAGTGAAGTACCCAACAAGTGCAGACCAAGGAGGCATCCTATGCAGGAACAGAGTGGGTTAATGCGGGAGCCCTGACAATGATAATAAACATTTATGCATATGCTCTGCGAGTGGTTGGGGGGAAGACTTTAATTAGAGCAGCTCTGACAGCACCTATACATGTAGAGCGAGGCTGCTCTGATGCACTGTAATTACAGTACGTCAGAGCAGACTTGATTAATCGAGTCTGTGGGAGCGTGGTAAATTGTATGCACCAGCAGACTCCAGTGTCTCATGTATCAGTATCTCTGCACTGAACAATGGCAGCAGGAGCGCTTTAACTAAAGCTTGTCAAATGAGCTTTAGTTAAAGTGTCCTTGCCATGATTTTTCAGCGCAGAGATGCTGATACATCAGACACTGGAGTCTGCTGGAGCACGAAAATAACCATGCTCCAACAGACTTGATTGAGTCTGCTCTGATATGCTTTAATTACAGCACATCAGAGCAACCTCACTGCTCAAGTATAGGCACCCAATGAAACAGAAACTGCAGTCACAGGGAAGTTATGCTTATTCAGAGCAAAGAGAAGGGCTGTTGGTGTCTATGGTGATTCCAAGGTTTCTGCAGGCCAATACTGCCTGCTGGTGAGTGTCTTCCCTCTAGAGTGGAGGAAATGTTTTCCTTGTTAGCTGCTTAGAGAGAAGCCCCACATATCAACCTCACCCAAGTCTCTTCACTGATGGAGGCTGGAGAAAGTGGCAAGAAGTAGCTCACTATAATATAGCAGGAATTCTGGAGTAGGAATCAAAGTTATTAGAGCCTGTTGTGTGCAAGGATAGGAGAGGTTAGAGACAGAATGGAGGCTCAGATAGAAAGCCACTAGGACTAAGACACTCAATTATGTAGTTATTGTCAGTTACTTAGAGGCACTAAAGGTAATATGAGACTAAAGTTAATATCCGTGCATGCATCACAAATATCATATTCATGATGAATACTAGGGCTGTGTGAAATTTCTCTGGCTGTATCATTTTGACACTGTTTCGACTCATTTCAAGGTCAAAACAGCAAAATCAAAGTGAAACAAAGGGCATCAAAATAGCCTCAACACAAAGTGAGGCTATTCAAAATGTTTTGAAAGTTGAAACGTTTTGATCATAGCGCTGGGGATGGGAAGTCAGTCCAGCTGGGCTGACTTCCTATCCCCAGCACAATATCCAGGAGTCAGCCCAGCTGGGCTGCCTTTCCACTCCCCCCCCCCCCCCCCCACCCCCCACACCATGCCCCCCCCAGCTAGATCACACTGGAAGTGGGAAGTCAGCCCAGCTGGGCTGAGTTCCTTTCCCCAGCCCCATGGTCAGGCAAAACATTGAAACAGCATCAAAACAGCCTCATTGTTTTGATGAAGCGAAACAGTGAGGCTGTTTCAACTCAAAATGAAATTCGATACAAAACACTGTTCCATCCTGACCTCGAAACTGAAGTCAGAATGGAACAGTGCCATTTCACACAGCCCTAATGAATACATGTCATACCAGAGTAATGAATACCCTTTTCTTTCTGAGGTGGGTACTTGGTTCCTGTTTTCATGGCTTATCCAGTGGAGGAAAGAAGGACACAAATTATAACAACAGAGACTTCTGAGGCCTCCCCAGGGTAAAAGCCATGAGAAAGGCTATGGACCCAAGAAGAAAAAAGGGTGGAAGAGTTCTGAGGGTCATCAGGAAATCCAGAATGTTGACTAACTGAGCCTTCATAAACAAAGCTTAGAGGTATTAGTGGATAAATTGAGCCATGGCCATATGTTCCTTCAGGGAAGTGACTTGTAGAGTACTGGCCCTCCTCCAAAGGTGTGGTTCTCTGTTCTTACCTCTTAGCTCTTCTATTTACTCTGCAGGTATTTGTGGGGAGGACCTGCTTACAGGATTTTCATCTCCAAAAATCATAAATTAGGCCACAAAGAATCAAAAGAGCAATCTGAGTATTTGGGGTCAGACCCTTAGCTATAGGGTTTAAGGATTATAATTGGTATGGGGGGAGGGGAGGGTCTGTAACCCACTTTTCTTTCCAGTGCTAAACAATGCATACTTTTCTCAGTGTCCTTTCAGAAACCTGGGATCTTCCCTGTTCTAACATCCATTCTTCCTCATTAGGTTATAGCTATCTACATATGTTTGGTCTGTTCCATTCAGCACTGGCCTTTGATACACAAGAGTTCCGAAAACATCATTCTGCCCAACAGGTGAGTTCTTCTAATTATGGAACCTGAAAAACACCAGATTTAACCCATTTTCTGCCAGCACACATGGGTGATCAGAGGGACACTGTCAATACCTCTTTAAAATTATTTGTTTCTGTTTCTGTCCAATTATATTTGTTCCCATAGTCCCAGCTAGTCTCAGTAGAAATCAAGGTTAGTGTGTTCATCTCAGTACTTCTGAAAGTTTTGGGTTGAGGTTTGGTCTCTTTGTCTCCTTCTCACTCACACATGCACCTGTTACATATTAAGGCACATTAAGGGCATGTGTCTACATGTGCACACCTGTAAGGTGCCTTAAAAATGGCAATTTAAGGCTGTGGGAGCCTAAATATGATACCTGCATAAAGCAGATATCAAATTTAGGTGTGAATAGCTAAGTCACATCAGCGTATGTGTAGATGCGCTAATGCACATTAACGCAGTGTGTGCCAAAGGACACACGCTGCGTTAATGCACATTAACACGTCTGCACATGCACTAATGCAACTTAGCTATTTGTGCCTATAGCAGAGCTGGAAAAGAAAAGAAAAGAAAGACCCGGCTTGCACCCCCCCCCCCCCCCCACAAATCCTGTAAGCACCTGGGACTTACCCAGATGCTCAGACTGGTGTGGAGTTGGGAGGGTTGATGTGAGTACCTTACCCAGCCCCAGCTGAACTGGGAAGCCTCATGGGCAGCAAGGCTGATGCCAGAGCCCCATGCTGATGTGAGTCAGCATTTGGAGAAGGGGTAAGGCTAGAACCCCACACTGGCTCTGCAATTGAGCCAGGAGCTAGCTGATCAAAGCTCAGCTGTTTCCCCCACAAGGATCATGAGCCTCAGCTGTGCAGTCAAGATCGCATCTGTTTGGAGCACAGAGCTGGTGGGAGAGCCCATAAAACCCCAGGAACTCAGGCTCAGCTGTGAGTGGATATCAGAGCCAGCTGAGCACCAGACAAGTAAGAAGCAGCTGAGCTGCTCACCTTTTTTTATTCTTATAAAGGATGGACATCTCAGGAGCTAAATGTGGTACCTACAGCAACAGGGCTGGGGGTAGATAGGACTTTAAGTAATTAAAGGTACAAGGCAGGAGTGTAGGGCTTGTTGGAGCTCCCAAAACTTGGCCTTTAAGGCCAGTCGGCTTGTCCCGAAGGACACAGTACTGCACAAAGTTAGGATCATTCTTGGTACTCTGACCTTGCCCATGGATTGACTGTTCTCAGACCTAACATCACCTCCTATTAATTTTCCATCAAAGTTGTGGTGGGCGACATTAGAAGAAAGGCAGAAGCAGTTTGTCTTGGGGGACAGAGTGAGTCAAACTTTGCCCTGGTCAGAGACCTGGAATTACCCAGTCACCAAGACTTATTAACCTTTCACAGGCAGTGACTGCGACTCAGTGACAGTGCCTAAATTTAATGTGCCTTAATGCGCATTAGCGTGTCCACATGTAGATGCATGCCTAAATCATCTTAATGCACCTTAAGCAAAGGTGCATTAAGTTTAGGCATGCAAAAATACATGTGTAGACATATCCAGTAAGTGTTTTTGGGTTGGTGTCTACACATATGAGATTAGGGAAAATATTTGCTCCCAAGCCCCTGCAGCCCTACAGTGGACCCTTGCTGATCACGCAATCAGGGCACAGGGCTGGGACCTTCCCCTAACTAGGACAGTTCCTGGACAGCCCTGAGCTGTGTAGAGAAGTCTGCATGGGCAGCCCAGAACTGGCTGGGGACTGTCCAAAACGGAACAGTCCACAGCTACTGCCAGGCTGTGCATGCTCCCCTAAGCAGCCTGGGGCTGGCTGGGAACAGTCCCAACCAGGGGCAGGTCCCAGCCAGTGCTAGGCTAGGCAGGGAATGGTCCCATGATCACAGTGGGGTCTGGGAGCAAGCTCCTAGCCTCTTCCCAGCACCAGCTTCATGATTGGAGAGTGGGGAGTGAGGGCTGGAAGCTCCCTGCTGCTGGGGCAGGGGGACATTGTCCCAACCTGGGCATGCAGGGCAGGGGCTGGGGAGCTTGTTCCCCTTCCAGCTCCCTGACCGTGGAGCTGGGGGGGGAACAGGCTCCCCAGCCTGTTCCCCACCCAGCTCCACACTTGTGGAGCTGGGCAGGGTGTTAAGAATATTAAAAGTTCATTTTGCACTCATAAATGCATGAGTGAGTGAGTGAATATGTTTTTCAAGCATATACTGTCTGCTGAAGAAACAGCCTTGAGAACAGGAAGATAAGAAGAAGAACAAACAATAAACAACCTACCAGAAGATAAGGAGCAAGAATAAACACCCTGTCTCAGGATTTCGTAAAGCAACTCCTCACCATCTGTATGCCTAAGCCATGGTGTATATGACTGAAGGACTGTGAGTTTTGATAAAGCCATCTCAGTGACTGAGCGACTCAGCTCAACAACAACAAAGTGATTGGCTGAGTGGGTTGTCAGGGGCACTGCAACAGTCTGATAAGAGGACAGTGAAGACCGGGCCCCAATGACACTGTATGCCATCCACATCCCATTGGGAGAAAACTGCTGGCGTCCTCCCCATAAGATCATCATGTCCAGAGGCACTGCGACTAGCCATCGTGACTCAACCTGAACACCAGTGGATTGGCCTGCATATGTGTGTTTGTAAGTATGAATGATTTTAGATAGAGCATTGCTTTTCCCCACTTAATCTTTGTGTGTTACTCAGCAAAGACCTTGGTTGCTGTACCTGCGTGTTGGTCTTTCATCCAACAGGGGGATGGGCTTCTCTGCCCCCACCAGCGGGTAGCTGCCTGCACTGGATCCGTGGTTGCGGGGCTCAGGCTGGGAAACATGTATCTCCTAGCAGTGACTCCACAACCACGGGGACACTGCTGGGAGATGTCTATCTCCCAGCCTGAGCTCTGTGGTCATGGGGCTCAGCTGCGAGACCCTTATCTCCCAGCTCAAGCCCCATGACCATGGGGCTTGGACTAGGAGATAAGCATATCCCAGAAGCAGCTCCACAGTCATAGAGCCACTGCTGGGAAACAAGGGTCTCCCAGTCTGAGCCCTGTGACCACAGAGCACTGGCCCCACAGTTGTGGAATTGCTGCTGAGGGATAAGAGTCTCCCAGCCTAAACCCTGTGATCACAGAGCTCAGACTGAGAGATAAGGGTCTCCAAGCCCCCCACTCCCCAGTCACAATCTTGGAGCAGGGGACTTGGAGCTCCCTGCTGCCAGAGCAGGGGGACATAGTCCCCACCCAGAATCCTGTGGTGGAGCCTACTCTGGCAGCAGGCAGCTCCCAGGGGCAGGGAGCAATCTCCCACTCCCTGATGGATGGCTGACCAGGAGCAGATTTTGCTCCTGGTCAGGTGTCTACACAAGTACTATTGCACCATTACTAATGCTGAGTAAATTTTCTACTTGCATTTGTAACTAGCAAATTTACTCAGTATTAGTGAAGTTTACTGCAAAGTAAGCATGTGCACATGTAGACACACATACTTATTTCACAATAAACTATGCTAATGCAAAGTTAAAAGTCTTGTGTAGACACACCCACTGTATGATAAACACTGCTTTAGGCATGTCCTGGACTGATTGGTTTGTCCTCACTCAGGACTCCATCTCATCTGGGAGCTCTCCTCCTCCAGGTTTGAGGCACTGATTGGAGGGTCTCCCCACCTGAATCCCCTATTTCTCCCCAGCCATGGAGTAGGCAGGAAGGAGGAATCCATCTGGCCAGAAACATTGTTGTTGTTCTCTAGGCTGAGCCCAGGCCCTGGATTGGAACAGAAGCTTTCCTCACCTCCAGGACAACACCACCAGCTGCAGGTGAGCAAGGATGCAGGAGACAAAGGTGAGCCCCAAGGGAGGTGTCAAGGGTGATCCCCAGGGAATGAGAGGAAACCTGGGGTAAGGGATGAGCCTCAAGTGTCAGACAGGGTAGTGCTGCTGGAGATTTAGCTAACAAGGGGAGCTTGGCAGTTTTTAGCCATAGCCCTGCTCACCAGCCTTCTAACAGCCAGTGTAAGCAATACGGATCAAAGAAGAAAATAACCCTTATTATGTGACTACTTGGACAACATTATAATTTTAATGCCATCTAGCTTCAGTATGTCCTGATCATAATATGTAACAACACTGTTATTTGCAGATGTAGGAAACTTGGTCCATACATTTCAATGGCCATTCTTTTTCTGTTTGCTACAGATAACCATAACACAATTTTCAGATGGTATCAGAAGATTTTTTCCTGTGGATTACTTTAGTCTTACTGGGTGCATCTACACAAGCTATTAATGTGTAGCAAGAAACTGCAGCACAGATCATGCCAGAGTTCATTGCTCCCAGGTGAAGCATTTGAATGTGTGCCGAGAACAGCAGTACATTGAGCTGGGTTAGAGCAAGCATGGCTGGCAGGGGGCTTGAAGGGTCATCCTGCCAACCCAGGGCTCCTCCAACCCAGCTCAATGTACTGCGGGGGAGTGAGGAGGCTGGCTGGGGCATGAGGGTGCTCCATTGTAGGGCTAGTTGGCAGGCAGTCCTCGCACTGAAGCACCCTCATGCCCCAGCCAGCTGGGTCAGCATCTACACTTACGTTGCTGCACACGAAAACTCCTCAGGAGGATAGTACTTGTATATACAAGTACTAACCTGTACTTGAGTTTATTAGTTTCCTGTGCCCTAATAGGGCCACATGCATTGGGTGACCACTGGTCCCTAATTGGGTGGGTTAGTCCCAGAATCAGATCAAGTTCCGGTCCCAGGCTGCATGACTCCAGGACAGCATTTATCCTGGATGCACAGCATCATGCAGGGATCTGGTTTCCCCCTCGGAGGCTGGCTGTGTTCCAGACAACAAGGAGCTGCTTGGGGCTGCTGGGAGCAGGACGCAGAGGGTAGCAAGTGTACGTGCACACCTGCACGCATGCACATGGCTAGGAAAGAGCTGGGCAGCATGGAAAGCAGCTCTTTGCAGATATGTCTTTGCGGGGGGAGAGGGTATGGGAGGTGCAGATCGAGGCCCCCACAGTGAGGGAGGGAGTGGGGGAGGAGCTAGGGGTGCTGCCCAGCCAGGGTGGTGCATGGGGCCCTGGGGCCATGGCAGGGAGTGAGACAGATTCACAGACAGCTCATCCAGGGGGCCAGCTTCCCGCCGCTGCATGCATCCCCCACCCCAGGAGGGGGGCATTGGTGGGCACATGCCCCCCAGATTTGTGCATGGGGTGGGGGCATATGCTAGCTGCCCACTATAGGCCCTGGGTTCCCTGCCGTGCTGCACTTCCCCTGGCACCACCATTGTGATGCACCCCCTGCCTTTCTGCAGCTGTCAGGGCAGTGGCAGTGGTGTGGAATTGTGTCCCCCGCTGCTGCCAGGTAGGCAGGGGGCACATGGCTGGTGTGTGGTCCCAGGCAAAAGGCAGCAGGGTGGGGAGTCTGCATCCACTCACACCCTGCTTGGCTCTGCTCCGGCTATGCTTCCAGTGTTGGGGAGGAAAGGCAGGCATGTGTCCCGCCTTTCTAATATGAAAAGCCTCCCATTCAGAACAAAGTAAAATGAAGATATGCAAACAAGATCACAGAACAAAAGGACTTTACAGAGAAATAACAGCCAGTTACAGTAGTGACTTTTGCAAATCACTGAAAGTCATAGTTAATAGCTGAGATCAAACTCACCAAATGCTCAGTAGTATTTTGGCATTGTGTCCCTTGGTATATAGGTTCATGTACTGCCTGACAGCAGTACTTAAGTAAAAGACAGGAACAGGAAAAAGTTTGACCTGGAGAGAAAATCTCCATTGGAAATGAGATTTACCTGCTTTCTTATACAACAAATCAATTGGACCATTTTGGATCCACTTCTGCTCTCAGTGAAGCCAATACAACTTCTCCATTGGGTCCAAAGGGATCAGATGTAGACCTTGTATGACTCATTTGACCCTTTGTGCATGCTTAGAACCTTAGGGATATGCAGTAGGGATGGGGCCTGCTCCATGTGGGTAGGCAAGGACAAATGTTGGGACTCATTTTCTAGGACCGATGAAAACATCTAGGCTCAGAACTGCTTCTCCCAGATTTGGGCCCATAGGGATTTAAATGGTTGTATCCATTATGTCTGCTGTAGGCACCTCATTTACTCCCCTGGGATCTATCTTCTCTTGAAAAACTCTCTGGAGTGCAACCTTGATAGAGCCCCTGAACAGGCGCTTTCTATAGTTCCCAACCAAGAAGTAAATAACAGGGTTGACGCTACTGTTTACAGAGGCCAGCATAATACATGCCTCAAATTTCAAATCAAAATATTCAAAAATACTAAGGAAAATATAGGCACTGAAGGGAACAGCAAAGAGGAGGAAGAAGATGATGGTGAGCAGGATAACAACATAGAGCCTTCTGGGCTGATGTCGCTGTGAGCCATATTGAATCCTGATGAAAAGGATCAGATTGAAAATAATCATAAGGGGAGGGAAAATTAAGAAACTCAAAACGCACGTGACCTGGAATGTCACACTACAATAGTCAGATTCTTCAAACAGACAGAAAAATGATATTAGTCCAGTTGTCAGACAGGAAAGAACCCAGAACAGGGCACACACTGTGGCAGACAAGTACTTTGGGCGGTGAATATGTTGCCAGATTGGACAGAGGACAGACAGACATCTCTCAGTGCTTATGGCTGTCAGAACAAACAGGCTGGTGTTATATGTCAACAGTGAAAGTAGGAAAAATGTGTCTAGTATGATGGGAAAATGTGAAGTAAAACAATATATATATACTATATTGCGAGGAAAACAGGCAGGCAGAGCAGGAAACCAAAGTCAGCAATGGCCAAATTCAGGATGTAGACAGTAAAGGGGTTCCTCTTGATGTGGCAGCCAAGAATCCAGAGAACGATCCCATTCCCCACCAGTCCAAACAGGCAGATCAGTAGAGTGATGCTGTCCAGGATCACTTCAGCTAAATCATCCATCTGGCATTCCGTCTGATTATGTATACCACTGTTGTTCAGGCTGGTCTCTGTAGGACGCAGGGAGACTGTGTTCACCTCTGTCATTGCAAAGCTTTGGGATAAATCCTGGACTTTCCGTCTTGTCCTCTCCTGGTCACATGAAATACTAGCAATAAAAGCAACATGAATAAGAATTAGTGCAGGGATGGGCAAAATACAGCCAGTGGGCCAGATCTAGCCCACCAAGGGATTGTGTCCAGCCTGCGGCAGGTCTGTCAGCCCTGCCCAGCCGAGGCTCAGAGGGCAGCCTGGACCATGGTGCATGTGGCCAGTTCTGCTATCCCCAGGCATACAGCAGGGCTGGGGCAGCACAGTGGCTGGACTCACTTTCCAGCAGCCCCAATGGCTACAGCTCTTTCCTCCTGTCACCACCACTGGGCCTGGCCCCACTTCCCAGGCCCCCAACCCATTCACCCTGCACCCACCACCAGGAGTGGAACCCACTTTTGACAAGACACTTTACTGCATAGTAGACTAATTTAGTGTGCAGTAAAGTATCACTGTCTACACATGCATGCAGCTACTACACAGTAAATTAGTCTACTGTACAGTAGTGCATATGTAGATGCTGATTGGGAGCACCCTCAGGCTTGCCCCAAAGGCATGGGGCTTGGAGTTTCTCCAGCACAAGGGCTGGGATGGCTCTTTTCCTGCCACAGCATGGGCCTTAAAGCCCTGTAATAAACCTGGCATGACCCTGGGGTCTGTGCCACCTGCTGCCTGCCTCTGGCCATATGGTCCCACAGCAGTTGCCCTGTGCTAGCCACAGCTGGGCTCATGGAGCCCGGCAGTGGCTGCCAGGGACAGCCCCACTACCTGGCTTCCTCCCACATGCCACGTCCCTGTGCTGCAGGCATGTACCCAGGGTCCCAGCTGGTCCCAGGGCAAGACCTTGGACCTGATTGCACTGTAGGGCTATGCTTAGGTGCAGAGCCAATTTGCCTGGGGTAGGCACTCCAACTCCCAAATCTATGAGGCCCTTGTGGGCCCCATGCAGGAGCGCAGTCACCAGCAGTGCTGGTGTGCATTCTCATTAACACAGAGGCAGAAATAGATCCAGTACAGTTCCAGTACAGACCTAACTCTTTTCCCAGTGAAGGAAATAAATAGCTTCTCTGTTGTTTCTAAAGGGAGCAAATTTAAGTTCAGCATAATATATTTGTTTTGTAATAACTTTCCAGAACACTGTGGACACATTTGAGAGGAGGGCCCTACTCCAGGCAGAGGACAGCTTAGGGTGACATTTTTAATTGGATCAACTGCATAGTTGGGATAGAGTTAGACAAGCAAACCATTCTTCATCATGTCTAGGCACAGATGGGATCAGCTAAAAGTAAGAAGCGGATGGTGTGCAGAATAACAATGCAGAGACTTGGTGGTTGATTTCATAGATTTCATAGACATTAGGGCTGGAAGGGACCTCGGAAGATCATCGAGTCCAGCCCCCTGCCCAAAGGGCAGGAAGTCAGCTCGGGTCATAGGATCCCAGCAAGATAAGCATCCAGTTTGCTCTTGAAGATGTTCAGTGTAGGCGCTTGAACCACCTCCGGTGGCAGGCTGTTCCAGACCTTGGCGGCTCGGACAGTAAAGAAGTTCTTCCTTATGTCCAGCCTGAAACAGTCTTGTAGTAGTTTATGACCATTCGACCTAGTCATCATCCCTTGGGGCGCTGTGGTGAACAAACGTTCCCCCAGATACTGGTGGTCACCCCTGATAAACTTATAGGTGGCCATCAGATCACCCCTGAGCCTGCGCTTTTCCAGGCTAAAGAGCCCCAGGGTTCTCAGCCTGTCATCGTAGGGTCTGCTTCCCTGTCCTCTGATCATGCGCGTGGCTCTTCTCTGGACTCTCTCAAGCTTCTCCACATCCTTTTTGATGTCTGTGTGAAACACAGTGGGCCTTGAAGATCAAGATCAGATTGGAAACAATCATGGGGGAAGGGGGAAAAAACCAAAAAAAGCAAGAAATTCATACTCAATATGGCCATCAAACAGTTTTTTACTAAATGACAGGAACAGGAGAAGAATCCTTGATTCATTCATAATGGAAGAGAGTCCACAGCAGGGCACACAAACAACCATACAAGTGGTTTGGATAAAGCCCATGCCAGATGGAATAGAGGGCAGACAGACACCTCTCAGTACTGATGGCTATCAGAAAATAAAGGCCAGTTCGGTATGTGAACAGGATGTGGAAGCCAACGTACCACAAGACAATTCCATTTCCCAGCAACCTGAACAGACAAATAAGTACAGTAATGTTGCTGATAGCCATTCTGCTTAAATGGTGTATTTGGCATTGGCTGTTTTTATATCCATTCGTGTGCACCGGGCTGGCAAGTGTAAGAAATAGGGATATGGTTTTTCAGCTCTGTCATAAAATCTCTACTACAGGATAGCATTTTCTCCATTTAGCAATATCTCTCTGCTAGGCTGAGAGCAGGGAGATGAGAAGAAGAGGGAATTGTGGCACTCTGTTCTGTGTTTTATACTTTTCCACCCCATCGCAAACACACACAAGCATATCATCCCATCCCTCTGAGGGGAAGGGAGAGAAAATCTTGAGAGTATACCTGCATGGGCTAGAGGAAGCTGCAGCATACAGAAATGTTCCAGCTGGGGAATGGCAAAGGGGCTTATGTACATTCTCTAGCTGCAACATTTGCTTTTTGAAAAGTTTTCAGCAGAGCACTCAGCTGGGTGGAACTTGTCAACTAAACCCTTGACTGAGCCATAGAAAGGCAGGAATAGAGCAACAATGGTGGGGACCAAGAGCTGAAAAGGACAACCCCAGGATACAAGGACACACGGACATGTAGTAATTTAGAGAATAATAATTAGGTCTTTACAGGGTGAAAGTTGACACAAAATCAGCATTTATATGTTGGTGGGTTTTGTCTCGCAGGGTATATCAGACTCTTATGGAGCTACTCTTGCTGCTAGGGAAGTTGGTAGGATTTTTCTACCAATCCAAAGCAAACAGATTCAGGCCTATAACATTTGCATAAGTTTACATTACAATGGGAAAGCAGCCCCTGATACACCCAAGGAACGGAAGTTGTTCTGGCTGGGGATAGAGGAATGTAGGAACTAACTTGCTAGGATCTTTATATTACTGATTTCTTGCACTCTGTGATTCAGGGAAACTTCTACTCCCAAAAATGTCTCTGTCAGGCTGGCTCCTGCAGTAATTTAAGTGGCTGTCTCCATTGACTCATCCCTGGAGGTTTCTACTTCTCTACTATCCACCTTGTCTTCAAAGACCCTCTGGAGGGCAACTTTCACAGAGCCCCTGAACCGCCGCTTCCTGTAGCTCCCAACTAGGAAATAGATAACAGGGTTGATGCTGCTATTAACTGAAGCCAAAATGAGAAAAATATCGCCATACACCATGTCACCAAAATGGAAAATTATGAAGAAATTGAAGGGAACAGCAAAAAGAAGGAAGAAGAGTACAGTAAGCAGGATAACAAAGTAGAGTCTTCCTGGCTGACATTTCTGGGAGCCACATTGGAGCCTAATGAACAGGATCAGATTGGAAACAACCATGATGAAAAGAAGAATTATGACATTCAAAATTAAAGACATGTTCCAGATGCAGATAAATATATACAAAGAAAAAAACTTAACTGCATTTAAAAGGGATGAAAAGATCCAGAGAAGAGTACAAACATAACCAGACAAGTGCTTTGAGCAACGTGTTCAGTACCAGACTGGGAAGAGGACAGACAGACACCTCTCAACACTGATGGCAGTCAGGAGACATAAGCTAGTGCTGTATGGGAAAAAATAAACTAGGATAAAGGTCTCCTTTATGAAGAAAGAGAGAAAATCAAAAGCTACATTGCTGGAGATATGAATTATGAGGATAGCAGGTAGAATTAGCAGGAAGCCAAAATCAGTAACAGCCAAGTTCAGGATGTAAACGGTGAAGGGGTTCCTCTTTATTTGGCAGCCAAGAAAGCACAGAACAATCCCATTCCCCACCAAGCCAAACAGGAAATGACCATAGTGACAATGCTCAGGCTTAATTCAGCTAAAATCTGTGCTCTATCTGTAGTCCAGTTGCATCCATCCCTGTAGTCCAGACTAGTTTCTACAGGAGACAACTGTGTTGTTCTCAGCTCTGTCATTATAAAATTTCTACTGTAGGATGATGGGCTCCCCCTTCAGCCTTCTTCACGGAGACCTGTTAAACAAGAAGTTAGGAGAAATAATGAGCTTGGTAACCCCTGTTTTGTATTTCCTTGATGATTCCAGACTCTCCTCAGCAATCAGCCAGGTCAAAGTGTGACAAAGCATGGTATTGTTCCTAATATCCCTACGTGAAATGTGCTTATGTTACAATGATGTACATCTCAAATTTCCCAGCTCTGGTGGTATGCTGGGAAAGAACAGGTTAAGGTTATCTGAAGTAGATCTAGAGGACCTGTTTGAGTGCTCCACTATTGGTAATGGGTCAAAAAGCAAGAAATTAATCAACCTGCATATGTTAAAACATCAGGTTGCAGCACCGGGAGAACCCTGCTGTTTCTAGGGCCAAGGGGGGATTTTAATTTGGCAGTGGCCAAAGGGATAGTGGCTGAACAGGAAATTCCAGAAGCAAGCACAGGATGTTCACATTTGTCCACCCAGTGTCTGCTGTTCTGGTGGGGCTAGAAATGTGTCTGACTCAGGCGGCACAAGTTAAACCAGTGTCCAAACATGATCTCATTGGCTTATGTAGAAACAGCAACCATTTCCCTGGGCACTGGTTAGAAAGTGCTCAAACGCACCTGGATCTTCACGCTGAACAGATAGGTTGATAAAAAGGCAGGGATGGGGAAGTGGGTGAATAGGTTAGTACACTGGATATATGACTGAGTAGATGGATGAGTGCCTAAATATACTGATGGGTGACAGATGTTTGGAGATATATACTATGGACATGCTCCATAGTATATAGCTTTGCTTGTCCCTAAGTGTGCTCAGTATTTGCCTGTTGTTTTGCACAAAAGGCTCTGGCTTGCTTGAGAACAGCAAAACTGGGGTGGGAAGGGGGAGTCAGATGGGGCTCCTCTTTTCAACATTTGAGAGCCAAATGGGGCACTTCTTTTCCAAATTTAGCACATGCAGAGAGAGGACAAATAGGCAGGTCTACTTTTCATTAGCACATTCAGCTGGTCCATGGAAAAGATATGGACATAACCACAATGGTGGTTTTACTGCTAATGACTCATTTAAATTAAAATAAAACCCAATATTCAATCATAGGAACGATGATAGTAGCAAGCAGAGCAGGAACGAAAGGTCAGTGACAGACTAATTCAGGATGGAGACAGTAAAGGAGTTTTACTTAACCATGGAAGTCTAGGAGCCTTGTTTGCCATCAGCCCAGTCAGGCAGAGGAGCAGAGCATCACTATTAATGCACACTCCAACTACAGTAATTGATCTTTTTAACGTTAGTCTCAAGATATCCCTGCCTAGAGCCCAGGCTATCCTCTGCAGCAGGCAAGGCCAGCGTCAATTCAACCAGTATCAGACTTCTGGTGTTGGGTGCTGATCTCTGCCTCTTACTTTCTAAGCAGGCAAGGTTCTTTAAGTAGATGTGATATCTTTTATTAGACCAACTGGGGAAAAGTTCTTGGCAAGCTTTCGGGTGCAGTCACCCTTCTTCAGGCATAGAGAGTCTCTGCTGTACACACACCTGTGAGCAAAAGAGGAGCCAGTGGGACTTAGTGACTGATATCCACACCGCCGTGTATGCCTGGTAATTCCTACTCTTCCCAGTCTCATGGCCTGAAATTCCTGGATCTCAGTGAGAGTGAATAAGGAATACAAAGGGAGATCATGACTGTGGAGAGATGCTAGAGACAAATGGAGAAAAGCATGTAAGTTGGAACAAGCCTGCACAAAGTGAGAAAGAGAGTTGAACAGAGGGGGAAGAGGGGGAGGAGAGGGAGAGGGTAGGGAGAGAATAGAAATTGGGAGGAGTCTGTCACCCCATGACAGCACAGAGAATGAGGGATGTGAAGAAACGGGCATGAAGAGGCAACCTGGAGGAGAAGCAGAGGTAAATACAGAAAGAGATGGGGACAACATTTTTAAAAAAATGGGGGGTTCTTGGGTCCTCAGCCATGCATGGAACTGAGAAGCAGGGCAAATGCATAGAAGGAGTGGATCTGGGCCTTGGCCTCTGGGGCTGGCTGGAGGCAACATGCCTCACTGGCTACCTGCCCTGCTCTGGAAAAGAGGCCAGTCAGCTGAGGGCCCCATCCTCTGGGAACCAGACTGTCCAAGCCCTCTTCCCAAGCTGCTTCCTGCCTGCACCCCTGCTGCCTGCTCCAGCATACCCATATCTTCCTGGTTGCCCCTCACTCATCTGGCAGGATACAACCATGGGAAGATCTAGGATTTTGAAAAGGGA
Source organism: Alligator sinensis (assembly GCF_000455745.1). NCBI lineage: Eukaryota > Metazoa > Chordata > Crocodylia > Alligatoridae > Alligator > Alligator sinensis. The sequence continues at coordinate 164,887 of NW_005842683.1, read as the reverse complement.
GATGCAGGTGGTATGGCTCATCATCCTATAACACAACACATATCATTTGTTCAAAATTAAAAAAGAAACTGAAAATTTTACTAATATGCCAGGTGGCAGGACTATATTATTTAGTTTATTATCCAAGCAAAAACAAATATAACTGTGTCATCCAGCCCTGACTGCCAACTCCAGGGTGGGGCAAGCACATGGTGCCAGAAGGTAGAGCTGTTACCACCCAGCCTGGCCATGAACAGAACAGCTCCCTGCACCTGGATAGAAGATAAAAAAAATTAAAGCCTTGGTGCTTTGTGCAGCTTTCAGCTGCCTGGCTTGTCCACCACCAGGACTCATGATTTTATGATACAGGAGTTGCTGCTCATGGATTGGCTCATGGAAATAGGGGTCTGTAACAGGGAATCCTAGCCTCCACAGGGGTGAAGAGCAAAATAATACAGCAAGGGCTCTTTCAGATTTGGACTTTTATACCTTGGAGAGGCAAAGCTTCAAATTAGCCAGCAGCAACAGGAGGCAGGAGCTGTAAGGTCACAGGGAAGCAAGCTGCCCTGCTATAGGCAGCAGACAGCAGCCCTGCACAACAAGTAGATGGAGCCTGTACAACCACTGGATAGGCAGCATCAGGGGATGGGAGAGAACAAGCTGGATAATTGATTAGAAAAGCCCATGCCTATTTAAAAGAACTGAAGGAGGAGGTAGAATCAAAGCAGTAGGTAAGTCTAGCACTGGGGCCAGAGCAGGCAGTCTGGCTGGAGCTGGCAGCTGTTAGAGATGGAAGGTGGGTTTTGTGCTTGAGTTTGAAATCGGTTGGTTGATGTTTTGTTTCCTTTTAACCTGAGGACTGAAAATGACTATAAGGGTTAGTTGGAGGCCACAGTCAGGTGATGGTTGTCTTGGGAGGACACTCCAGGCTTTGAGCCCTACAAGGGACAGCGACAATGCAAGAGCATCCCTGCATGGGTCAGGGTCCCAAGGGTCTGGATACACTGAGATGAAGTCAGGGCCAGGGAGCCCAGCACAGGAAATTAGAGCAATACACATGAAGCATGGGTGTGGGTATTTGGGAGGCTAGAGGCCTTGATTAGTGCCCTCTAAGGCATAGTTAGGGTTGACAGGGTCCCAATCATTGCACTGGAGGCACAGGCACAGAACAAGAGATAGTGAATGCAGGGAACCTTAATCCACACGGGACCAAGGTATCCAGCAGTTTAAGTGAGCTAGGCCAAGCCTGAACTCATGACGTCCTTTTAAAGATTCATTAAGTCCTTTTACAGCCTCAGTAATTAACATATAGATAACATTAACACATGGCAGATGAAAGAGAGAGAGGGTGGTATTTTTGAGGAATAGACTGGAGCAAGACTAGATTGGCTACCACACAGTGCTACAGCTTCCTGAGAGAAGGTCTTGTGACAGACTTCTTGAGGAGATAACGGGGAAGATGTCTTGAAGATCCTTTCCAATGAGTGAGACCACCTGTGGGATGCACTGTAGGAGCAGTTAAATGCTGTAGGTGCCCATGGACACCAATGGTGTTAATTGAAAAAAAAGAAAGTGGAGAATCTCAGAAGGTGGGCAAAGATACACCTTCTAGGGGAAAGGCAGAGATGGAGTAAGGCAGTGACTACACCTGAGAGAAGGTCCTGAAAAGGAGGCTAGCCAGAAATAAGAAGGAAAGAGATGGGCATGATTAAAGGAACCTGGGAGGGCTGCTAGATAACAGTTTGGTGTTTTTTCTGCTAGTCACTGCTTGGGCTTCAGGGCAGAATGACTCTAGATGTGTCTACACATGCACTTTAATGCACAGTAGCCGATTTTACTGTGCACTAAAGCATCACATCAAAAATGTGCTAATACACTAATGTGCAGTAAAAATAAGCTATTGGGCATTGTAACTAAAAAGTGTGTGCTTTCACTACTGCACATTAGGACAGCCCAAAGTGCATTCATTTAGTACCTCAACATTAGTGGTACTAAATTTAATGTGCAGTAGCAAAAGTGCATTAATAAACGTGTAGATGTGCCCTCTGACTGCTGCGCTGCTGTTGCAAAATTAATGTTGTTTTTGTTTAAGAACAGCTGACTATGAGGAGTCAGGGTGTACTGTGGTATGAAGCAGACATACACGACCACAAGATGAACATGAGCCTGCAGTGCGATGCTGCAGCTAGTAAAGTGACCAAAACGCTGGCTTGCATCCATAGATGCTTCTCAAGTAAATCCCGGAACGTCATTCTCCTCTTGTACTCGGCCTTGGTGAGGCTGCAGCTGGGGTACTGCGTCCAGTTTTGGGATCCACAATTCAAAAAGGATGTGGAGAAGCTTGAGAGAGTCCAGAGAAGAGCCACGCACATGATCAGAGGTCAGGGAAGCAGACCCTACGATGACAAGCTGAGAGCTATGGGGCTCTTTAGCCTGGAAAAGTGCAGGCTCAGGGGTGATCTGATGGCCACCTATAAGTTTATCAGGGGTGACCACCAGTATCTGGGGGAACGTTTGTTCACCAGAGCGCCCCAAGGGATGACGACTAGGTTGAATGGTCATAAACTACTACAAGACCGTTTCAGGCTGGATATAGGGAAGAACTTCTTTACTGTCTGAGCCCCCAAGGTCTGGAATAGCCTGCCACCGGAGGTGGTTCAAGCGGCTACATTGAACACCTTCAAGAGCAAACTGGATGCTTATCTTGCTGGGATCCTATGACCCGAGCTGACTTCCTGCCCTTTGGGCAGGGGGCTGGACTCGATGATCTTCCGAGGTCCCTTCCAGCCCTAATGTCTATGAAATCTAAGACGCTCTTGCTATTTTGTGGTATTTACTGACACTTTTAGTTGTTAAAACTCTTCAAACCCTTACAAAAATATGTTTAGGTAAATATTTGATCTTCCTCTATGGCTTGGAAAACCCCTCACTGCCTCCATTGCCAGAGGCCATCAAAAATATGGGAGATCAAGGAGACCCATGGTTTCCACAATTGAGGCCTCTCTGATAAGATGAGGTGGGTAAATGAAGGACTTGGCTTCTTTGATGCACAGCATAGCTAGAGGGATATCTAGCATCAAAATTACAGTGGATAAGGCTCAGGAATTTATAAGGAATATTCAGGCTTTGTTGGATGCCCTGGTAAAGTGGATTCAGGGAATAGAGGATGGGATGTCAGGTCTGCCTATGAGGATCAGACTATGGAAATGACCAGGCACATGGGCTCTTACAGCAGGGAGCTGCAGGCTTTGAGAGACAAAGTGCTGGACTTGGAAAGAAGATCCAAGAGATATAACATCCATGTTGCTCAAGTGCCTGAGGGATCCCCAAAAAATTAATCCCATTGACTTTGTGACAGAACTGCTTCTTTGTTTTAAAACTCCCCTCAGACACTGATTTAGAGATAGAGGGGCCCACTGGAGGAAGCCTGACCTTCATAGCTAAGTTTCTGAGGTTTTCTCCAAAGAGGGATTGCTCAAAGCTGCCATACATCTAGGAAAGCTGAAATGGGGTGAGCCTGGCATTTATATAATGCTGATCTTCCCTGGGAGACAGTTGAAAAACAGGCTCTTTTCAAACCAGCAGTACAATAGGTTAGATTCAAGCAGCCTATAGACTTTGTGAATTACCCTGCCATCCTGAATCTGCTCTGCAAAGGGAAAATTTAAACTATATTTGACCCTAAAAAAGCAGGAACCTTTGTTACATTGTTACCATCAGGAGAGGGCAAAGTTATGAAATAATCTGAGTAATACTGGGTCTAATCTGAGTGAAATATCAGAGGAAGATGTCAGATTCTCTTAACCCTAAAGAAGCAAGACCCTTCAGCAGGGACATATCCAGTAGGGCTGTGCGAAATTTCCCCGGCTGTTTCATTTCGAACTCATTTAGTGCTCAAAACAGCTAAATCAAAATGAAAAGAAGGGCTTCAGAACAGCCTCGAAACAAAGCGAGGGCAGTCAAAACATTTTGAGAGTTTCGAAGCAGCCCAACTGAGTTCCCTCCCCAGTGCTAGGATCGGGCTGGGGAACGGAATTCAAGTTCAGCTGGGCTGAGTTCCCTTCCCCAGCCCAATTGAAATGTCGAACCAGCATCAAAACAGCAAATCCATTTCAACAAATCAGAATGGAACAGTGTTTTCAAATCGAAACAAAACTCAAAATGAAACACTTTTCTGTCAAAACGTCAAAACAGATGTTGAAGTGGAACGCTGCTGTTTTGCACAGCCCTAATATCCAGGTGGTCCAGTGTTGCAAATGCACCCCCGTTTGACTCCTGCTTCATTCAAATGTTAAAACCAACCGACTGAGAGGGACAACAGAATTTTCTATTCAGGCAGCACTGAGGGAATCAACTGACTTCATGGTGCAGTATTATCAATCTGATTCCTGCTACTCTCCGTGCAAAACACAGGTTTTAACAACCTTCTGTCTCCTTCTTAATGGTCTTGATGTTCCACCATTCAAGCTATTCTTTCTTCTGTAATTTTCCTGTCATGTACCATTCCTGGCAATTTCTCTCTTCTGTTTCACAGCCCTGAAGACTTCTTTTTTCAGTCCTAGCTAAAAACCGACATAGTGTTCACCCGAGATAATACTACCGTATCTAGTTCAGGTGTGGAACTGTCAGTGAAGTATTGGATGCACTGTCAAGAAACTCAAAGCTACACTTTGTTTTATGAATCTGAATAAGAGATTTTAATTATAATAACTACAGGACTAATGAACAATATCTCTTGACTATTTTGCCTAATTTGTGATGTTTTTATAATAAATGCATAATCTAGCAAATTAGTGCAAATTCCAATGAAGTTATATGTTTTTGCTTTGATCTTAAATGGAATAATATCAGGCTATACTTCTAGCATATTAGTAATGTTTTTATTTTCTCTTTAACTGGAGAAAAATGTATGTTTTGGTGTAGGTGATGATGTGCCACACTGTCAGCATCCTCCTGTCAAAAGTCCAGATCTGCCCATGCTTTCAGTAAATCAACCTTTTCTGGAGAAGCTGCAGCTATTGATTTAATTATGTGAAACTTTTTGTAGGAATATATCTCAGAAAGGCACAATCATTTAGATTTCTTATATTCCTCCACAATCTTAATACAATTAATATAAATTTACTTTTGAAAATGTTAAATATATCTGAATGCTATATAGATTTCAATTTATGGCTGTTACTTAAGGTTTACTTCCAAAATTACTTAAATATATTTTAGACTTATTTAACAGAATAATTAAAAAAAAAAGGTGTGGAGGGGGGAGAGAAGTAGGGATTTATCATTGGTCAGTCATAGCTTATCAATTATTTGCATTCATTATTGTCACAGAGTAATAGAGAGCTTTGGAAAACATATACCCAAACCTTTCTTGTGCTTTCTTGTATTTTCTTTTTTTTTTATTTTCTTTTTTCCTTTCTTTTTCTCTTCCCCATCTTTTTAGAAATGTGCTTGAGAGCTTATGTTCTAATGAAAGCTAGAAATGTGGGAGAATGTCAATATTGTGAACTGTAGCGGTATAAAGATAAATTTTATTCATTTGATTTTAAGGAAACTGACAAATCGCTATCTATAAACAAAAATGAACATAGATGACAAAGTCGCTGAGATTGGCCACTCCTATTGAGTAGGTAACTGGGTATATTAAGGGCCTTAACAGCCCAATTTTATATATAATATATAATTTTATATTTTGTATATCAAATTTTATATTTATAATTATATTATATATTATTAATATTGTATTGATAATATATAATCTTAATTATATATATTATATCATCTAGAATATATATATAAATGATATCATATGTATTATCAATGTAATATTAATAGTATATAATACGATTATAAACATAAAATTATACACATCACATGAATACATACTTATTTAATATATCCATATTGATATGCATAATAATATAGACAATGCATGAAATCTTCATATTTTCCCAAGCAGGAAACAACTTTGACCACCTGAAACCACATCCTGATGCTACCTTTGTCTAAGGTAATTTGCATTACCACAGCCTCACAGGAGACCTGAGACTCCTGACCAGCTAAGAACTGTCTGCCCAGAGGAGTTTTCCATCTATTGACTCCTCTGTGAAATCCTATGAAATATCAACTTTCATTTCTACCCAAGAGAAATTTTACGAACTTTTCTCTGATGCCTGCTGAAGGGTGTTTGTGCCCAAAAGCTTGCAATTAAAGATTTCTAATTTTTTTTGCAAAAATTTTGTTGGGATTTGCCTTCTTTTCCCAGGCATTCTGAAATGCAACCTTGTCTGAGACCTTAAATTACTGCTCCATGTATCTTCCAACTAGGAAATACAAACTGGGATTGATGCTACTCTTGACAGAGGCCATTAGGAGATGTGTCTCTTGTAGTATTAAAAAAATTAAAAAAATATAGACACAGGCCTGGGTACTTAAGGAAAGAACAGAGAGGAGAAAGAGGGCACTTAGCATATTAACAACGTAGTGCTGAGCTGGCTGACATCTATCAGTCACACTTACTTTTGGTGAACAGAATTGGATTGGGAACCACCACAATGAGTACATTTCAAAAAAAATAACAGAACCATTTTAAGGTTGTTACAATTTTAAGATTCTTGTGGGCAAAGAAAACAGAAAAAACTCTAGTCTAGTCCACAGGCCATAGAGAGCCTAGAGCAATGCAAATACCATAGCAGACAAGTGCTTTGGGTAGTAGAGTCAGTGCCTGATTAGGCTTAGGATGGGCAGGCACCCTCAGTGTTCATAAATTCATAGATGCTAGGGTCAGAAGGGACCTTAATGGATCATTGAGTCCAACCCCCTGCCTAGGCTGGAAAAAGTGCTGGGGTCATGTCACCCCAGCCAGGTGCTTGTCTAGTCTCCTCTTGAAGACCCCCCAAGGTCTTGAAGACCACCTCCCTTGGAAGTCCATTCCAGGTTCTGGCAACCCTAACCATGAAGAAGTTATTTCTGATGTCCAGCCTAATTCTACTCTCTATCAGCTTGTGGCAGTTGTTCCTGGTTATTCCAAGGAGTGCCCTAGTAAACAGAGCATCTCCTATTCCCTGTTGCCCCCACCTGGTGAGTTTGCATACTGCCACAAGATCCCCTCTCAGCCTTCTCTTGCAGATGCTGAAAAGGTCCAGTTCCCTCAGTCTTTCCTCATAGGACCTTTCCTGCAGGTCTCTAACCATAAGAGTGGCCCTCCTCTGGACCCTCTCAAGGTTGTCCACATCCCTCTTGAATTGCAGCACCCAGAACTGGACACAGTACTCCAACTGTGGCCTGACCAGTGCCACATAGAGGGGAAGCATCACCTCCCTGGACCTGTTTGTGATGCACCTACTAATGCATGACAAAGCATGGTCAGCTCTGCTAATTACTTTGTCACATTAACAAGTCATATTCATCTTGGAGTCAACAATGACTCCGAGATCTCTTTCCGCTGCAGTGCTGCTGAGAAGGTCATCCCCCAGCCTATAGATGTGCTGGGGATTCCCTCTCCCTACGTGCAGCACCTTGCACTTGTCCTTGTTGAACTGCATCCTACTGTTCCCTGCCCACTTCTCTAACCTGTCCAGGTCCACCTAGATTCAATTTCTTCCCATCAGTGTGTTTACTTCACCCCATAGTTTTGTGTCATCTGCAAATTTGGGCAGAGTGCTTTCCACACCCTCATCGAGGTCCCTGATGAAGATATTAAACAGCACTGGCCCAAGACCAAGCCTTGGGGAACCCCACTGCCCACATCTTTCCAGGTCAATTCTGAGCCATCCACCACCACTCTCTGGGTATGACCCAATTTGCCACCCTCATGGCTATGTAATCATCTACAGCACAGCTGTTCAATTTGTTTATGAGAATAGTTTGGGATACCATGTCAAAGGCCTTCTTAAAGTCAAAGTAGATGACATCTACCTCGACTCCTGCATCTAAGCATACAGTGACCTGGTCATAGAAAGCAGGTCACTTGTTGATGGCTGTTGAGATATACGTGCCAATAATGTAAGTCAATAAAATCTTTGGTGAGTTGGATTCAGAAGGTCACTAAGTTGTGAAATAAAACAAAATTACATTAGAAGATAGGGAGTGGCATGAGAAATAGACAACTTGTGTGAATTGGCGAGAAGACGAGAGTGAGAGAAACAAAATATTTTCTTGGTATCATTGGTGATAGCAAACAACTACAATCCATCCAACAAACACTTACCTTCCTTCACCCTCAACCATGCATCTAGGAATGCCAGTCCAGAAACGACTTGCAATGTAATCCACAGGTGTCACAATTCTAAACTAGAGGTCACAGAAGCAGGGCTTCTCCTCCATAAAAGGAGAGTATTTCCATCTGCAACATCACAGCACTGGTTTTTTTCTGCTGGATGATACTGTATAAAAGAAGTTATTTGCCAAAGATGATGCATCTTGTGATAGATATCAGAGAAAGGCCCATTTATCTGTGAAAGCTTCCTGCTG
>NW_005842683.1:154366-156404 GCF_000455745.1 Alligator sinensis | reverse complement strand
AATATAACACATTAACTAACTTACCTCTTAATTACTTATTTTTTCTCCTTTTTTTTTCCAATTAACACTTATCTCCATAATATTTGATTAAAAATCTGGTGCAAAAAACTGAGTTATCCAGACCTTTGACATCTATTCACCATATATATATATATATATATATATATATATATATATGTATTTCATTCTTATATATATGTTTTACATTAAGGTGGTGAAAAGGGATCATCCTTTATCATATTGCAAGCCTAACTACTTAAAACAGGGGTTTTCAGCCTTTTTTAATAAGTGTAACCCTGGCGGCCCCCTTTTTAGTAAGTGTAACCCCTGGCGGGGGGAGGTGTGGTGAGCATCCGGACGCCAAGTGGGGTGAGGGGTGGTGAGCAGCAGCCAGATGCCAAGCAGTGATGTGATGAGCAGCAGAGTGAGCGGCGGAGTGGTGGCAGTGTGACATCTGTGTGGCCCTGCTCTTGCCCCACCCCGGCCCTGCTCCTGTGAGACAGTGGCACGGTGTGGCAATGCTCCATTCCTGCCCTCATACCACCTGAGATCTTTCAAAGTACCCCCAGGGGTACACATACCCCTGTTTGACAACCCCTGACTTAGAGAATAGAAAAAAAAAACCCATAAACATGGATATGTGTATGCCTGTATTTGTTGTGTGTGTATATTAAAAACAAAACAAAAAAACAAAAAAAAACCTTCCCAGTTTCCTATTGAGTGTAATCATTAGACAACATTAATAGTGACAGATAGACACTAAAGGTATACTCTGTATGGCTGGATAGCCATCTCTTCCTCTTGTTCTGGTTCTATACAGTGTAATTGGTCCTAGAAATACACCTATGTGAAGAAAAAGGAAGTTAGCAGAGGATGCAAGTATCTCAGGTGGATTAAGCTGGGATTCTAGATAATTCTTTAGATGTGGTCACTGTCACAGATTGACATGGGGAACACTTGTTTGGAACCCCAACCATTTATAGCCTCTTATAGCCCCATACTCCAGGCAGTCTCTGTCATGAACAACACCCTTGCTTTTCTGTATTCAACATCTCTGTGTCTTCTCCTTCTCCTTCTGCCTTTCTCTTCTGTCTGGCCTCTGTCAGGGAGTCCCCCACTTGAATAAAGCTTTGTTGCATAGCACTTCTCTAAAGTGATTCTTGAAATCAAAAGAATATGCGAGTCTTTTCAGATACAGGGAGTGGATTTCACTTGGTGTGTTAACATAGGTAAATTGTTGCATTTTTGCTTCATGGCCCATTTTTCTCTAAAAGAGCACTTAGGCCAACATTGCAGGTCTCTTTGAAATGCCATTAACCCATGTGTTCCTTGTGTATCAGGAAAACTAAGATATGCAACACTGTCATGATAACATTCAACCCAGAAATATTACAAACAATGCCATAGTCTGTCACAGACACATTTCCCCTGCTGAGACTTGGACAGTGCCAATTAACCTTGAATTTCATTAACAAAAGCCATCATCTGTCTATCAAAGCATAGTCTTGCCTGCCCTCCCTGGGGAATTTTGACTGCCTCAGTGAACTTATGGGCAGGATACCCTGGGAGGTGAATCTGAGGGGAAAAGAAGTCCAGGAGATCTGGCTGTATTTTAAAATAACCTTTCTGAGGGTGCAGGAACTAATTATCCTGGGGCATTTATACACATACTTTTCTGTCCCACAATGTGCCAGAGGTCTGCTCCGCGTGTGAGCTGAGGTGAGCTGCGCTGTGCTGAGTGCAGTTGTATAAGTGACCAAATGTGTGTCAGAGCTGAGAAAATGGCAGCAGTGTGCATGGGAGACTGGTGCCTCCTGATTCTGGGGCACACCAGTGGCTGATTGCCAACCAGCGGGAGGGTCCCCCAGCAGCCAATCACTGACTGGGGGGGAGTCCCCCAGTGGCCAACTGCTGACCCCAGAAGCGCTAGCAGCAAAGCCAGAAGTGCTGCCAGAGCTTCTCAGGGGGGGCACTGACTGGCACTTCCTTCTCCCCGGCTGGTGAGGGCCAATCTCAGGGGGAGCACATGTCCCCCCCA
>NW_005842683.1:117846-154356 GCF_000455745.1 Alligator sinensis | reverse complement strand
CATGGCCATGCACTTTTTGAACCAAAGCACCTCCAACTCCAAGGTGTTTTAATTCAAAAGTGTGCCACTGCCATTTTCTCAGTGCTGACATGCATTTTGCCACTTATACAACTGCAAGCATCGCAGCACAAGGGCACTTTTCAAAGCACCCAGTGCTGCGCTGCTAGCATATATAAATATGACCCTGATGTGCTGGAAGAATAGCAAATATCACAGGCAACCAGATTGGCTTAGCAGAGAATGCTTCAGTGAGCTTAAACACAAAAAGAAAGCTTACAAGAAATAGAAGCTTGGACAGATGACTTGGAATGAGTATAAGAATATTGCTCCAGCATGGATGAAATTAGGAAGGCCAAAGTGCAATTAGAGTTGCAGCTAGTAAGGGACAAGAAAGATAACAAGAAGGGTTTCTAAAAGTATGTTAGCAACAAGAGGAAGGTCAGGAAAAGTGTGGGTCCCTTGCCTTATGGGGGAGGCAACCTAGTGACAGATGATGAGGTAAAGGCTGAAGGACTCAATGTCTTTCTTAACTGGGTCTTCACAGGCAGGGTCAGCTCCCAGACTACTGCAGTGGCCAGCACAGTTTGGAGAGGAAGTGAGGAACCCTCAGTGATGAAAGAGCAGGTTAGAAACTATTTAGAAAAGCTGGATGTGTAAAAGTCCATGGGGCCAAATATAAGGCATCGAGGGTGTTGAGGGACTTGGCTGATGTTATTGCTGAGCCACTGGCCATTATCTTTGAAGACTCATGGTAATCATGGGAGGTCCTGGATGATTGGAAAAGAGCAAACATAGTGCCCATCTTTAAGAAAGAGAAGAAGGAAGATCCAGCGATCTACAGACCAGTCAGCCTCACCTCAGTCTCCAAAAAAATCAGGGAGCAAGACCTCAAGGAATCCATTTCTAAGCACTTGGAGAAGAAGAATCTGATCAGGAGGAGTCAGCATGGATTCACCATGTGTAAGTCATGCCTGACCAACCTGATTGCCTTCTATGATGAGATGACTGGCTCTGTGGATGCAGGAAAAGCAATGAATCTGATATACCTTAACGTTAGCAAGGCTTTTGATACAGTCTCCTGCAGCATTCTTGCAAGCAAGCTAAAGACATATGCTTTGGATGAATGGACTTTAAGGTGGATAGGAAACTGGCTGGATCATTGTGCTCAACAGGTAGTGGCCAATGGCTTTATGTCTAGTTGGCAGCTGTTATCAAGTGTAGTGCCCCAGAGGTTGGTCCTGGGGCCAGTTTTGTTCAATATCTTCATTAACGATCTAGAAGATAGGATGTAATGCACCCTCAGCAATGACAGATTTCATCTGTCATCAGTTTGCAGATGACACCAAGCTGGGGGGCATAGTAGATACATGGGAGGATAGGGCTAGGATTCAGAGTGACCTAGACAGATTGGAGGATTGGGCCAAAATAAATCTCATGAGATTTAACAAGGACAAGTGCCAAGTCCTGTATTTAGGACAGAAGAATCTCATGCACCACTACAGGCTTAGGACCAACCAGCTAAGCAACAGGTCCGTATAAAAGGACCTAGTGGTTACAGTGGACAATAAGATGGGTATGAGCCAACAGCATGCCTTTGCTGTCACAAAGGCTAACAGATATTAGACTGCATTGGTAGGAGTGTTGACAGCAGATTAAGGGAAGTAATTCTTCCCCTCTATTCGGTACTGGTGAGGACACATCTGCAGCACTGTGTCCAGTTTTGGGGCATCCACTATAAAAAAAGACATGGGCAAATTGAAGAGATTGTATCATATGGCAACAAAAATGGTTAGGGGTCTGGGGCACATGACTTATGAGGAGAGACTGAGGGAACTGGGTTTATTTAGTCTGAAGAAGAGAGGGCTGAAGGGGGATTTGATAGCCGCCTTTAGCTAACTGAAAGGGGTTCCAAATGGGATGGAGCTAGAACAGGGATGAGCAGTTATTTCAGCTGGAAGGCCAATTAAGGAATTTTGGGGACCTGTCGAGGGCCACATCCATCTCTGTCATGCTCTCTCTGTATCTCGTGCCCTGTCACTCTCTCTCCTCTCCTTTCTTCTCCTCTCCTCCCCCTCCCTCCAGAATCTAGCCAAAACTGCAGTTTGCCAGGAACCCTGATGCTCAGCTGTGAACCCAGGCAAAAGATGCTGCCATGCCAGGCAGGCTGCAGTGTCAGAAGCTGTCAGTAGTGTCACAGTAGATGCTGATAGTGATTCCCACATGACATGGCAGCAGCTCCTGCCTAGGTTCACAGCTGATCGTCAGAGTTCCTGGTCTAGAGGGAGGGGAAGGGAGGGAGAGAGAAGAGAAGAGAGAGACAGAGAGAGATGCTGCCTCCCACCTGGTCCAGCAGAAACTCTTGCCTCGGGCCACATCTGACACTGCTAAGAGGTTCTGTGCCAGGCTCTGAGCTTAAGCTTCCACTGCACCCAGAAGGCAGTGGGTCAGCTGTGGGCACCACTGGCAGGTTCTGCATATGAGCTCCTGAAACTGCCCTCAGCATCCACAGCTGATACCGCCACCCATCTGCTGTTGCAGAAGCCCTGTCTGGGGTCCACAGCTGATGCCTGATTCTGCTGGGCAGCCTTCCCACCCAGCATCACATGGCAGCCAGAGCTGTGGCTACCCACAGGCAAGATCTAGTGAGTTGGTGGCTGTCCACCCATGAGCCAGATTGAATCTGTCAGTAGGCCACATGTGGCCTGTAGGCTCTATTTTGCCCACCCCTGAGCTAAACCATTCTTAGTGATGGCAGATGACAGATCAAGGAGCAATGGTCTGAAGTTACAGCAAGGGAAGTTTAGGTTAGATATTAGGAAAAAACATTCTCACTAGGAGGGTGGTGTAGCATTGGAATGGGTTACCTAAAGAGTTTGTGGAGTCTCCATCTTTGGAGGTTTTTAAGGCCTGGATAGACAAAAGCTTTGGATGGGATGATCTAGTTGAGGATGGTCCTGCTTTGAGCAGGGAGTTGGACTAGATCATTTCCTGAGGTCCCTTCCAACCCTAATTTTCTGATTCTATGATTCTATGACTTCATGTATGATCCCTAAAGAGCCTCTGTAAAAGAGCACCATAGGGGTTTGATGAGTAGACTAGGTGAACATTGGGCTATTCTTAGCCTAAGAGTATGAAAAAGAATATCTACCACCTCCTATATTAGTGAAGTTGAATATTCTGGGCACTTGCCTAGGAAGTGAGAGATCCAGGTTCTAACCCAGGGGTGGGCAGTTAATTCAGGTGGAGGGCCTCATGAGAAGCCCTGCCCCTTGATGCCCCGCCCTCTGATTGCCATCTTGTGACTGGAAGTCCCACTCCCTAACCCCTGACCTTTGCCACAGTCCCTCCCCTTGTCCCTGGAAGTACTCCTTTCAGCAAGGGTTTTTTTCTTCTCAGAACCAGAAAAATACCAAATTATACTCTAAAAAGCAAACATCTACAAAATTCATTAATTTGATTTTAAAAATATTTTTGTCCTGGTTTACATGTGTTTGTACAGTGTACATAGAGGTGATTGTATACAACTGCTGAAAAAGACATCTTATTCTTGTATGTTGTGGGGGGCTGTGCATGTGTGGGTATGTGGGGTATGGTGGAGGGTGTGGGTGTGTCTGAGGGTGGATAGGTGTGGGGTGAGGGAGCATGTCGGTGTGTGTGTGGATGGATATGTAGGGTTTGGGTGGTTATAGGGTTTGTGGGAGGTTGTGTGTGGGGGAAGAGTGTATGGAGTATATGAGGGGGTGTGGGTATGGGGGTCTGTGTATGGCAATGTGAGGTGGGTGTAGGTGTATGTGTATGGTGGGGTGTGCATGTGGGACTCACCCTACAAACACACACACACACACACACACACTGGGGTACTGGCACGGGTCACATGCTTCCATGGTCTGGCCATGCAGCCAGGAGCCACGTGGTGCTGGAGCAGTGCAGGGGTAGGGAGGCATGGCTGGGGATGGTGTGGGGCAGGGCTGGACTACTGCATCCTTTTGCCGGCTCCCCCTGGGTCCTACTGCTTCTAGCTCCTGTCATCTTTGATAGGCAGCCAGAAGCAGATAAATATTTTCTAAAAATTTTAGGGACTCTGTGGACCAGACAGAATGGCCCGGGGGGCTGGATCCAGCCCACAGAGGAGGATATTTGGGGCTGGATCACTCAGAGGATATTTGGTCTTAAATTTCCCTCGCTTGCTAGCAGAGTCATTTAACCAACAGGCCAGAGACTGGGCATTATCCAGAGCCCTCTTAAGTCCTCCTCTGGCCCTGTGGAGTACGTCCATGTATAGGCTGAGTGTGATGGCTCCTGGCTTAATGGGTTCTAGCTTGGACTCTTTTTCCAAATTATGCCAAAAAAAAAAATCTCTACTGTTTTATCCAATGAATATTAAATGCAAGGTACAGTTGTTCAATACAGTTGTTCAGATGCAAGGAACTCCAGATGAGGGGATAGTGTCAGCCCTGTTCACTGCCAAGGTGTCCCTTGACAGCTCCAGCCAATGGACCTTCTTGGAAGGCATGGAAGTAAGACCAGTACTTGCCTTGTCATTATGACTGGTGGGAAGAGTTAAGTGGGGTTTGACTCCTCTTTCCATAAACTAAGCTTTTTTTTTTCATCCAGATAGGCTCCTGATTCTGTTGGCTTATAAGGTACAGCATTAAGGGACAGCCAAAAGGCAGATGATGAACCACATATCTGCAGGCTGCATTGACTTGACAAAAACACAACAGGAGTTATTATTGGCTGTCAGGAATTAGCAATCACTTATCATCTAAGAAGTTTACAACAAGCAAAAAGCATGGGGAGTAAGGAGGAAGGATTCCTTGAGTATAGCCCCCTCTGAATGCGAATAACCCCAAACAAATAAAAAAATAACATGAGAACCAGGAATGTGTATATGTTATGTATTCCCCTTTATAGAGGGGTTTTACAATGAAAAATAGATTTTTCAAAGACACTCCATACCATTGTGAATATCTGAGTGTCAGAGATAAGAGTCGTAATGGGATTCTGTCAGAGATAAGAGTCGTAATGGGATTCTGCTATCTGGAGAAACATGCTCTTGGTAGTCATCTCAAATGCTTCCTTCTTTTCCCCTATTTAATCTAAAACTGACATCTTCATATCTTTCAGTTAAACACGCTATTATGGTCATGTCAAAGAATGTTTAAAAACAATAATCCTTTCTAAATGTTTAATAATATGTTAGCATGAAAAACAGGACATTGATGTAAAAGGGTTTTCCCCATTTTGGGATTTGGCCTCTCCCAACTCCATGAGTCGTAATATTTACCCCTTTATTTTTTTTCAGCTCTTCAATTTGCTTTTTCATTTGCCCACGTTTCTTTCAGTATCAATTGCATGAAATCCTTTTGGCCAATTAAGACTGAATCCTATTTCACCTGAGTGGCAGTTAACTGCAGGTTTTGGGCATTTTCACAGTCTGTGATCCTATTCCATGTGCAATAGGGGCATATGAGGTCAACATGAATATTAACCAGATCAGGACCCTCCCAATCCCAATACTAATCAGGCTCAGTAGGCTACTCTATAGCAAGGAAGGTATGTCACTCTGTAAACATGGATCTCAGGTTAAGTCCAAAAATTGTAGCTGGGCAAAAACTCATGACTAACATGTATGAGGAGAAGGGCAAGGGCAGCCCATGATGTGTTTTAGCCCAAGACACAGTACTGCAAGAGCTGCACATTCTGGGTCACCCTTGAATAGAAAGTTAGAACTTGTATCTCAGCATAAAGCTTTAACTACCAGTCCAAGGACAGTTCATTACCCTGACTCTCCTTCAGTCCTCCATTTAAAAATAATTCCCTGGGCAGCCAAAAGAGGGACAAGAGGTGAGAACAAGCTAGAGACTGTGTGGCTCAGTTGCTATCCTAGGAGGGAGGGAGTTTATGTTTTACCCTAAGCCATTTCCCCCACTAGGGCACAAACTTCCATAGTGTTTTCTGTCCATTATTTCCAAATAGTAATAGAGGCAAGGTGCAGTGATAAGCTTCAAAAGGAACACTGGAGAGGGGATGTCACTGTTCACTTGCCCAGACAGAGCACAACCTACCAAGTATAGTCAGTATTCTCGTGTATACAGGTTCATCCATATTGCACATGGAAGATGATTGCAATCTGTGTATGTGCCAAAAATAGTTTCTGCCCAAGTTACAAGTATCATTCTCATCTGGTCACCATACTTGTTTTATCAATATTCTCAAGAAGCATCAAGGACTCTTTTTTGGGATACTACTTAAGTCTTCCCCCATTCACACCTTTCCCTAAACTGCTTTTGGATTAAGAAGGTGTTGATTTCAGATGTGCTGAACAATACAGACCGAAAGTTTCTGAACTCAAGAGGATACTCATCCATTCTGAGTTGTTCAGCAAAGGACAGATAATTGCACTATTTATACAAGAATAAACCAAAACAGTCTTGTTGTTATCTCCCCATGTGCACCATTTCCTACTAATTTTACTTAGTTTGCTTACATAGAAAGTCATGAGGCTGCAGGAAGTCACTGATAGTCACTGATAGAAGAACTTTAGATAGTTGTCAGCAATAGTAAGTGGGCTCAATAAACCAAACAAGTCAGATGATTCTGAAACACTGCCTGCTTCCATTAATATCAACAGGACTTTCCTCACAGATTCCAGGAAGGAAGTAGATGGCTGTGTGTAATTCAGCTGATTCTTTACACCTGTACAAAACCCTGGGGATACACTAGAAGGAAAGGGAGGCTAAGAGCTTCTCAGAGGGAGGGTAAGAGAAATAAGGGACTGGACTACATCCTTTGCATTTCTGATTTCTCAGATTCTGTGATCATGAAAAGCCATTCCTCTCAGCGCTGCCTCTTCCAGCCTGGGCTTGATAGGATTTAAGTGGCTGTCTCCATTGCCTTAGCTTTGGGGGTCTGCCCTTCCTCTCTGGGATCTGCTTTCTATGCAAAGACACTCTAGAGGCCAACATTGACAGAGCCCCTGAACCATCACTTCTTAACGGGGATGATGCTGGTGCTTACTGATGGCAGCAGGGGTCACATTTTAAATGTTAATTAAAATAACTAATTTGTAACAGGGACTCTCTACCCAAGTTACTAAGAAGATCTGAGAGGATAGGAAACCCCAGGCTACGAAGGGCTGAAAGGAGTAGCAGCCCAGGTGGACTGAGCTAAGGGCTAAAAAGACCAGGTGGTTACTGAGACAATTAGCTGCTGCACCTGGTCCCTGGAAGGAGGCGGGGCTTGGGATATAAGACCAGTCCCTGACTAGGCAAGGTATGGCTCTTCTATGCAGCAGGGATAGGAGCTCTCAGAACAGACAGACACTACAGTGGAGCTGGGGTGAGATGGCTCTGAAGGAGGTAGGCTAAACATTGCCACTAGGCTCTAAGTGATGGAGACTATTTGTTTTGCAGAGAAGCTGGCTTGTGTTTCTGTTTGATCTTGAGCTTGAGACTAGGTTGTGGTACAGGGGTGATGGAGGCCACGTGTGGGGATGCCTATGTGGCAATCCCCTGCTGTAGGTGGTGTCAGAAGCTAGCCTCAAGCTAAATGGGCTGAAACTGGTGGTGTGAAACTGGAAACCCTAGGAAGAACTGCTGCCAAGGAAGAACCCAACACCTGGGAACTGAGGTCTTAGACAGTGGACCAAGGCTGAGGGAATATCCAAAGAAAAAGAGACCATGGCTGCAACAGCTGAAGTCCTGACAGGTGTTCAGAAGCCTGCAGGATTATTTTCTTAAAGGGGAAGCCCTTGAGGAAAAGCACAGGCCCCAGGTGGGGGGCTGGCCTAGCCAGGCAGGCAAGATGACCAGTGAAGTTGCCTGTGCCACAGGAACTGCCCCCACCACCCCCTCTGACCCCTGCCTCCAACAACAAGCAAGATAATATCAAAGTCATGGCAGGTGAGAAACTGGAGGTGAGGTGGGGCCAGGAAAGAGCCAGTAGGTGGGTTGGACCACAATGGGGGATCAGATGCTGGGGTGACAGACCTCCCCAAATGTACCACACAATCATGCTAAGGATGTTCAGGGAACTAGGGATTACACAGAGAAGTATAATGAATATGGTGAGCAGGCTGACATTGCTATGAGCTACGTTGGATCCTGATGGACAGAATCAGATTGGAAATAATAATTACAGAAGACAAAATTGCATTCAAAATGAATACAACTTTAATGTCTCTTTCACAATTTTTAAGTCTATGAAATAAACAGGAAAAAAATTCATTTATCAAGCAGAATGGAGGCTAAACACATGTTCTGAGTGGTGATGTCAGTACCAACTAGAGCAGAAGATGGACAAACACCTCCCAAAGTGTATAGCTCTTGGGACACACATGCTGATACTATACATGAGCAGAGAGAGGTGACAAAATAGTTTCAGAAAGCCAAATAATAGTAAATCAACACAAGAGATGTAACAGTTCATGTGGATTCTTTCTAGGTTTATATTGTAGAATAAAACCCTAATTGTCATGATGAAACCAAATGTCCTTTGAAGATGTCTCCTTGATGGTGATGACACCTTCCTCGCCAGAGGCCATCCTACTCACCAGAGGCCATCCTACTCTCCAGAGGCATGACAAGCCATGCATATCCCGACAAGCCATGCATATCCCAACTGTGCATTAGCTACTGTGCAGCAGCACACATGTAGATGCTGAATGGGAGTAATTTGCTTCCAGTCAGCCCAGGCTGCAGGGGGCCCACTACTGCCTGGCTAAGCCCTGATGTCAGGGGGAGTTGTTCCAGCTGTAGGGGAATCTCCATCCCCACCACATGGGGATCAGGACCATCCTGATCCACACATGGCTGGGAGAGCTGCATCCAAGCCACAGGGATCAGAACCTTCCGGATTGCCATGTGGCTGGGAGATGCTTCCCTGCTTAGTGGGAACACTACCTGGCAGCCAGGTGGGGATCAGAAGGGTCCCAATCCCCACCTGGCTGCCAGGCATCATTCCCACTGACTGGGGATGCCTCTCTCAGCCCCATGGGGATCAGAAGGGTCCCAAATCCCCACCTGGTTGACTGGCAATCTAGTTCACCTTGATTGCATGTACATTTAACTGGGGCTTTTAACTTCCATCATACCAACCAGCAGCACAGCTAATGATGCTGTCCTGCCAATGCAACCCAGGGTGCTTATGAATCACATTATGCCTGTGGTTTCCATACCTCCCAGAAGCACTCTAATATCCTTTCTATATCTCTTTTCTTACATATGTATATCAAATAAATGTGATATAAATGTCCATCCAACCACACTTACTGAATTCAAACACATGATACTTGAATAAGATTCCAGCTAATTATATGTTATTCAAATTTCCTTATCCAAATGAAAACGTGTGTCCATCCTCCATTATATAAAGGTTGGAGTGAACTTTGGGTTACCTTGTAGACAAAGACTTGCAGGGCCAGATTCCATGTTCTTGCTGATGTAAATAAGAAAGCACTGACTTATGTGTTTAACTATAGTCACACAAACAAAGCAACTGAAACCCACTACCGTAAGGAACAGCAGATACTGTTAAGAATCAAAAAATAACTAATAATATCTGAGGTCATCCTAGTTGAACAGCTGTTAAGTATTTATCATAAATTCTTCACTTAGCTGTGAAGGATGGGGTTCTTCCCCATCAGCCCCTTTCATAAACATATACCCAAGCAGGTTGTAGATATATGCATGCCATTACTATGATTAAAAACCTGGGGGAAGTGAGGAATCATGGACCTGAACGGCTGGAAGAACCAAACAAGAGCTCAGAGTTCCTGGGGTCTGGCCTCCACCCATTTTCCCAGGTATGTGTGTGTTTTGTTGGGGGTTTTGGGGGGGCGGGGGGAGGTGTTTGTTTTGGTTTGGTTTGGGGGGCGTTATTATTATTTCTATTACCTGACCTGAATCCAAATTAAACTTCTGTATAACTGTTTAATAAAGTGATTCTCTTGAAAAGATAGAGGTACATCCTTTCTTTATTCCAAGGTCCAGCCCAATAAAGTGAGTTCCCTTTGTCACATTTTAGGGATAGAGGGCTTTCCTTCACTAGGGCAACCTCCATTTCCTAAATCTCATTTATGGATGTTATTACCTTCACTAGCAGGTAGTCCAATTCTGTGCCTTGCAGTCAGCATTGAACTACTACTTCATTTAAGGAAAGCCAAATATTAAGTGTCAAGGGACCCTTGTAGTGTATTCACTGCAGGTACTTGGCAGCAGTGATAATGAAGAACAACTCTGATGAGGCAGACAGATGATACTTAATTCCTCCAGTATCTCCTATAAAGTGAACTGGAGCACAGAAAGAACATGTGCAATTGCCTAAGGATAGGCATGTATGGCATCCTAATGGAGGAAGCAGCTGACTGGAACCTGTCAGAAAACCGTTGACCTCCTAGCCATAAAGAGGCAGCAGTAGACTAGAAATCACATCTCCATGGCAGGAAAAGAGTGAAGATGAAGAATGCAAAATCAGCAGTCCAGGGCATGCAATTCATTTACTCCCTAGGTCTGTTCACAATGCACTAGACTCAACTGCCTCCACTACAGTACAGTCACCCTCCATTGTAAGGGATGCATAGCAGCAGTGACCCACAAGAAAAGATCTGGAGTTTCCTGGAGTTACTGACACAAAATATTTTAGAGAAGTCAAGAACACAAGGCAAGAACACAAATTGGGAGAAAAACATGGGGAGAAAGTTTGAAAAATCCTGAGCTTACATGTTGGCATAGTTTATCCAACAAAGTTCATCAGACTCTTTTAGACTTATTCTTGATTCCAGGAAGTCAACAGGCTTTTCCCACCAATTATGAACAGATAGGTCCAGGCCTTCTGTGACTTGCTAGTTACTTAAAAACTGAAAATAGCACTTGGAACAAAGAGTGTGCTGAGGGTGGTGGTGGGGAGTAATGTAGGGACCAATCTGTTAGATCCTGCACATTTCTGATATCTTGGACTCTCTGAATAAGGAGAGAGCTTTAGCTCCAGAACTTCCTCCCACTGACTGGTCTTTTGGGAAAGTAAGTGGCTGTCTCCATTGCCTCAAATGTGCAAGTTTCACCTACCTCCCCACAATCTTCTTTCTCATTAAAGGCTCTCTGGAGGGCAAGTTTGACAGAGCGCCTGAACCGCCGCTTTTTATAACTTCCAACAAGGAAATAGATAAGAGAGTGGATGCTGCTATTGACAGAGGCCAACAGGAGACATATGCCAATGTCCCACATACCATGCATTCCAAAAAATATAAAAGCACTCAAGGGAACAACAAATAGGAGGAAGAATAGGACAGTGAGCAGGATAATGATGTAGAGCCTTCCTGGCTGATGGTGCTGTGAGCTGCATTGGATCCTAATGAACAAGATCAGATTGGAAACAACCATGATGGGAGTTATAATTGGGAAATTCAAAATTAAAAGTACATACCGTGTCATATAACACCTTTCATGTGAACCATAAGAACAAAAAATAAACCTGAGTCCATTCATGAGGAATGAGAAGGTCCATATCAGGGCACACAAACAACCAGACAAGTGTTTTGAACGGTGGATTTTGTGTCAGATAAGGCAGAGGACAGACAGACACCTCTCAGCACCGAAGACTGTAAGGAGATACATGCTAGTGCTATATGTGAACACAGCAGTCAGACAAAATACTCTGAATCAAATTGTAAATCTTTACAAGTGAAACATTCAACTATAAGAATTATGAGAAAACCAGCAAGGCTGAGCAGGAAGCCAAGGCCAGTGACAGCCAGGTTCAGGATATAAACGGTGAAAGGGGTCCTCTTAACGCGGCAGCCAAGGAACCACAGAACAATCCTATTCCCCACCAGCCTGAACAGGCAGATAAGCACAGTGACAATGTTCTTGTCATTCTAGGTGAAAGAGGTTCACACTGAGTCCCGTTATGTGTATTGTTGTGCCCCAGGCTGGATTCTGTAGATGTTGTGTTCAGCTCTGTCATCATGAAAGCTCCAGTTCAGGATGGCAGACTCTCCTGGTTACTCTCTCTCAGAAGAACCTATTATACCAAAAGAGACAGAGCATCATCAAGTGCCTTGACAGTCCCAGCTCGGTATGGATGAACCAGGTCCCTCTAAGTGTGAATGATAAATACTATCAGAGGTAATGAGCTGAGGGGAACTGAGGTTCAAACAGAGAGAGGCAAGTTAAGTGTGTGGACACCAGTCACCAATAGAGAACAAAATACAGATGAAAGAAGACTGGAAGAGGGAGAGAACCCTGTATGAACATGACAAGGTACAGGGAAGGTTCTGAGGTTCAAAACTGAAGGAGATCTGTAGGAGAAAAAGGGAGAGATCTGTCACATGTCTTCTTCAGTGGTAGCAAAGAACTCATAGTCCTTCCAGAACACTTACCCTCCTGGCCTCTCACACCTTGACATCCAGGGGACCCTGGGCTGAAGTAGATTATCTTCACAGCCACAGTGTCTCATCATCACCAACTGTGATTTCCACTAAAGTACCCATGTATGAGAATCTCTTGTGGTGTATTTGCTTATCCAGGAGCCAAGTATTTCCCTTCCAATCCCTACACATTGTCTGACCCATGGAGTCCTTTCAGATCTGATCAATGGAAGGTCTTCTCCACCCTGTGCAGGGCTGAATGTAAAGATTATGGTGTCAGGACTTCTCATGACTACTGAGAAGTTTCCTGAACTCCAGAAGTATCAGTGCTCTGTTCATTGCTTCTCATCTCTTAACCACAAAGGAAATAACAAATGGATGTCTGCAAGAATAGATTTAAAGGAAAGACCTGCTCTGAACAGTGATGGTTTAAACAAATCTATCATTCCTTGTAGGAGAAACTGATTTTTTCCTGGACCAAATTGAAAGTGCACATGCATCCTTGGCTACCATCCTAAGGCAACCTCCATTAATTTATGTGGAGCAAAATGTGGTGACACCTTATCCCAGGACATTGCAAAATGCATGCGTATGGCTTTGGGAAATCACTCTTTTGGTGTTTGTCTAGGCATTTCACAATGTGCCACTCCCACTCTAACCCCAGCTGCTTTGAACTTGGAGTGGCTGCTCTAACACGGGGGGCAGAGCTGCCCAGAGGTGACAGATCACAGGTTGCCCTGCCCACCCACTTAAGGCCCACTTTGGTGACTTGCCAGGCATTTTGTGGTCATCAGCCATGCACTTGAGGTCAGCATTGGAACTGGGTTTTGAACATGAGCCACCTCAAGGATGTCCCAAGTCCACATGCCCACCAGAAGCCTTGGCACCACCAACCACTTCCGTGTGTGAGCATAGCACAAACTGGTACTGGGATGAGGTAATGGATATTATCACCCTCTGGGGAGAGGTGGAAAACAAGGAATTGCTCCATTCCTCCACTGCAACCAGGTGGGCTTTGAATGGATCACCACAGAAATGGTAATCAACAGGTACAAGTATTACTGGAAACAATGCTACTTGAAATACAACATGTAGGGGCAGTGTTACATGAGGGACCGGCACCCCAACCTCATCTTCAGTACATGCAGGGCTATATCTACCTACTGCAAACAGCTGTCCCATATCCTCAGAAGGCACAGCATGGTGAAGCCCTGCTATTTTATGGACATGACATGCATAACCAGGGGCAGCAATGTGGATATTGATGCTACCATGGTAGAGGTGGGAGACTGTAACAGAGTGGCCCATTCCCTTAAGAGGAGGCAGCCAGCCTGTAGCTGTGAGAAAGCTAGTGAGGGAGTGACTCCCTAGGAGTCAAAAACCCAGCAAGAAAAACCAGAGGGAGATGTGGAGGAGAAACACCAGAGACAGGAGACTTCTGGGCTATGAGGAGGGCAAGCCTGCTGTGAAAAGTCTGGAGTCACTTTGGACCCCTCCCAGTGTCCAGGACAGTAAAGTATCTTTCTTGTGTTTACTTGCTTTATTTGTTAAAATACTGCATATTACTGGTGTATGCTGAGAGTCACCCCAGCCCAGTGGCTTTAAAAGACTTGGTATTACTAAGGCTTGTTGAGAAACAGTTAGGGAGCAAAAGTCTGATTGAACAGGCACAGAGGCAGCAAGCCACTACAGTCACACACAGCCATTTGAGCCCATCTGATAGAGCTTCCCTCTGGAGGCAGGCAGTTCTTAGTGTGCCCATGTGTTTCAAGAGAGAACAAGAGAGCTGCAGATGTTCAGCTGCTCTCTGTGTCTTCATCATGGCTGCCACCCCTCCTCCTGGGCAGTCTTTAATTTGTATAGACCTTATGTCCTCACTATGGGGTCCAATGGAGACCAGCTTAAGTTGGCTACAAGCCAATCAATTGGCAATGTATCACTGATTGCCAAGTAGAGGGACAGTGGCATTTGCCTCCCTTCCCAGTCATGATATCATTGCTTAGAACAATGAGGAGTTTAGCCCTCACCACCCAGGTGTGTGAGGCCAGTCGCATAGCCAAAGGAAGCAGGTTCCCCCTCCCTCAGGAATGCATCCAGCTCAGGTTACAACTCAGGGTTACCTGAAGCTGATGGGGCCAGGGGTGCCTGCCCTCTACAGTGACCATGGTAACTAAATTGTCAGATAGGTAATAAACCTGATAGCAGAGGTTGGGGAGAGACTGAGATGGCATTCTGCCATGGATGCCATCTCTTCCCAGCAGTTGTTCTTCTTGGAAGAACATCCTCTAGTCAAAGAAACCAATGCCCTGCTGACAACACCACCTGTACAGCCATGTGTTGATCTGCTCCTGTCTGGGCCCTTTCCCTTGACTGGAAGGATTGATGAGAACACAACTTGAGCCCCAGACCCCCTCACCCTTGCACCCAAAGCCCTGTAGTCACTTTTTATATGCTTAGGTTCTCCCCTGGCTGTATCATTGGTGCCCACATGGATGAGGAGCATGGGGTAGCAGTCAGAGGGCTGGATAAGCCTCTGTAGTCCCTTTGTGACATCTCAGATCCAGGCTCTGGGCAAGCAGCAGACCTCCAGAGACAACAGGTCGGGTCAGGTCAGCAGATGGCTCCATCCATCCCCTGTAGAAGGGAGTCTCCAAACACCACCACCCATCACTTCTGCTTGGTGGCAGTCATCTCAATCCTTCCCACTTTCATGAGGCCTGGTCTGTCTGTGATGGCCAGAACCAGAGGGATTAATAAGCAATAAATATGTGCTTCTTGGATGCATTTGGTATTTTGCCTAAACAGGTAATATTAGCTAATATAAAGCTTGTAAGTTCATAACCCATGAATGTAACTTGTCTGTCATAAGTTTAACCAAAATGATAAATTAACTGTTCATGGAACTGACTGGGTCCCGTAGGCAAAGCTGTAGCTCCAAGATTAGCTGACCTAATGGGTTTTTTGCTCAGGGTTCAGTGTTGACGATAAAAACTGGATCCAAATGCCTAGCACACCTAACACATTCCAGGAAAGCACATCCCAAGAAAGCATATTCAAAGAAACCTAAAAGGGGTTGGGCTTAGGCGGAGCAATGTCAATTTCAAACCAAAAGGTGATGCATTGTAATTTGCTTATTGGATAAACCCAAGTCTGTGTAGTATCCTTTTATGATAATTTTTAACACCTTTTAATTCTATAGGGTAATAGCTATAGGGCAATATTGTGAGTGGCTCTTAAGCCAACAGATTAACATAAAACTAGGTATAAAAAGCGCATGCATCAGGTGACCAGCAGGAAGGAGGGAACAGAACGGTCATTGCTGTTCCATGCCTGGACCCCAGACTCCCAGTGTGCGTGAGGATCAGATCCTGATCAAGGGATCTTCCCTGGTAATCCCTCTGACAGCATCGATTGGGAACGGCTGACTTCGCTGGAATCACCTGGCGCACACCTGTCATTGACGGAATTTCAATAATTTGCCAACCCATTTCTGTCTATCTGTTGTTTTAAACAGCCCAGTGGCTGATACCCTTTCAGTGCCCAGCTGGCCTGTGACAGATTGATCTATCTGTTGTTATTATCTGTTGTTAGTTACTATTAGATTTTTTATACTGTAGCTCTTTAATACTGCATCATCTGCTTATTGCATTTATCTTTCTGTTAACTGTTGTGTGTGTGTAAGCTATAATAAATTTGCTTTTGCTTCACTCCCAACTCTGCCTCCTCAATCCCGAACCAAACAGCCCAGTGGCTGATACAGTTGCAGCACCCAGTCAGCCTGCGACTAAATTGATGCACTCAGTGACCAGCTGGCCTGTGACACCTGTCTTCCTCCACCAGTAGAACATGCTCCACCCTCTCTGCTACTAGGACTTCATATCTGTTCTCCAGATGAACAACTGCAGATGGAGGTGAAGATCTCTACTTGCTGCCAGAAGTCACAAACCTCTAGCTTCCACCCTCTTGGGTATCCATGTCCTCTCTCTTCCCTCGCACAGTGTCTGGTATTTCTTCCTCCAGTCACGGAGGTCTCCTCCAGCATTGAATCAATGAATGTTTCATGGCAGAGGATGCTTTGGAGCCTAGCCACCTCCTCCTTTAGTTCTCTTGCCTGTGCCCTGAGAGACACCCCCAGGAGGCACCGCTTACACTGCAGGCACTCCCCAGCCGCAGTCCCCACAGCACCAAACCTGCACCTGGGTGGAAGCATCGATGGTGAGTGGTCTTGCCTGGACAGAAGCCTCACAGGTGTAAGCAGAGGCAGCAGCAGTGGTGTTCCCCTGAGGGGTCAGGCCAACGCTCAGGATCTTAATATTGCGCTGTTAGACAAGCGGGTGTGTGTACAATTACACATGCACACATAAAAATCAATTAAGTACACATACACTCACTAGGTGCATACACCCCTCCTAGGCATACACACTTACACTAGCAACTCAGATACACCCACGTTCAAAATAATCAGTCAAGGTTCATGCACACCTATCACCAGTTTAAGCCCATACATGCTACACACACCAAATTTAAACAGAATCAGTTACCAACACCTGCACATCCAATACACATACGTGGATTACTAATTCATATACCACACACACACTGATATCTATATATATGTGTATTCACTAATTCACACACATACCACCCACCTACACATACAGTCAGGTGAGTTCCTAAGTTGGGTGTTGTGATATGTATGTATGTATGTGCTTGGTGTACTTGGGATACCTGGGGTAAGGTTAAGGTAAGAAAGTAGAAGTGTAGGGAGTGAAAGTTCCTAGGAGTGAAAGTTACCAGGACCAGTATTAGAACTGGTAGACTAGAGGGGCCTGGGGTGAAAAACTGAGGCTTAGGGGTAACTTTAGGTTAATTGATCTTAATTGATTAAAAGACAACACCCAAAGCCTGCAGAATAGGGGATGCCGGCACACAGGCTGGGACCCAAGCCAGAGTCTGGGACTGGAGCCAGAGCTATGGGGGAGCTGAAAAGGTAGGTGGGGAGAGGGAAAATGGGACCAAGGGAAAGTGTGGGTGTTAAAGAGGGGCTCTGGGTGTGAGGAGCCAGAGGATGGCTCCGGGGCAGCTAGAGAAGCTGCAGGGAGTGGCAGTAGGTCGGGAGGGGGAGCGGAAAAAAGCCCCAAGCTGCTGAAAAAACCGGCGGGCCAGCCACAAGGAGCTGGGAAGCTGCTTGTGGGAGGACTACAGAAGGTGCAGGGTAAGCCTGAAAACAGAGAGACAGACAGCAGAAAAATTACAGGAAAAGCAGCAGGAGAGACTGGAAGGTGGCAGGGCAGCAGGAAAGCAGAAAAGGCAGCAGAAAGTCACAGGGAAAAGGCAGTAGGAGCGTAGGGAGCAGGGGGACAGCAGAAACATCTTAGGAAAAGTGGCAGGAGAAACTGAAAGGTTGCAGAGGGAGCAGAAAAGCAGGGAGAGGCAGCAGAAAGTTACAGGGAAAGGGCAGTAGATAGCACAGGGGGCTGAAAGGCAGCAGGGACAGCAGGAAAGCAAGGAGAGGCTGAGAGATGGCAGAAAAGGGAAGGTGGAATTGGGAGGAGATCAGGAAACTAGCAGAGAGGGGGCTGGAGCTGAGAGAGAGAGAGAGAGAGAGAGAGAGAGAGAGAACGAGACTAGACTTTAAGATAAGGAAGGGACTGGGATTCAGTAAAACATGACACAACTCGGGGTTGCAAATGACAGTGGTTTTATTGAACATGGGAGATGGTGATACAATGTCTTATTGGTTCCCTTGCACCCACACACACAATGGCATCAGGGGTTAGAGAGGCTCGGTGCAGGGGCTGAAGTCCACTGAAGTCCAGGAGAAAGAAGAGAGACAGAGAGAATCCAAATTGTAGGAGGAGGTGTGCAGGTAATATCTACATATCCCAGGCTGGAAGTTGATCTTCAATGGCCAGTCGGGGTCTGCTTCAGCTTGGTGTTGCCCAGAGGGGGTCACCAGCAGGGCCTCTGGGGTAGATAGGTGACGTGAAGCTGGTCTGATCCGGATGGAAATAATGTTCCCACTGGGTCTGTCTTCACTACCCCTTTTTATAGGGGCAGACCTTGTGTGACCCTAGTGACTGGAGGCATGCCCAGGCAAGGGTCAACCCCTGGCATACTAAGCAGGTGTGCTCCATGCAGGAATGTGCAGTTTCGGGTATCTGTAATGGTGGGGTACAATGGTAGAGTTGCTGGTTCTGCAGGGTCTTTTGTCTTTCAAATGCTGGGTTCTTGTCTCTGTTCCTGGGTGAGGTCCATGGTTCCTGGATGAATCAATGTGAGGTTGATGGCCCAGTCGTTACAGGCCATTCAGTAGAGGTCTGCTACTATTGTATTTCAATCATTCCCAATTACACTCATTCATCCTGGATTCAATTTACATGGGAGGGGTACGTGAATCATACAGTTGCAACACAGGGGATGCCCGGGCAGAGGACACAAGATGGAGGCTTGACATATAAAATGGAAACTTGACATGACTTTGGTTCACTTACAAACACAGGCCTAAACCATACAATATCCATATGAAACAGTAAAAATCAATACAAAAATGATAATAATACAATATACAACAGTAAAAATCAATACAAACCTAATAATAATACAAAATAAAACAGTGGATATCCAAAACCAAAAACTTGCTACCAAAATAAAAATGTTAAAGCTTATCCTACGTCTGAGCTCACTTATACTTGTCTATAGAGAATAGAGAGGGAGAAAAAGAAAAGCCAGAAATATTGGGGAAGGGAAGGGAATGCATATCTATCATATATGTATTAAAAAATAAAAACTGGGGGTTTTGCTCCAGTGGCGCTGGCCTTGTGACGTCCTCCAGCCATTTCCCTGGGTCACTTAATCTGCCTTCTCTCTCTTACTGCTCTTAAGCTAAGCCGACCTTCCCTAACAAACTCCCCTGGAAGCTGTTATCTTTATTGTGCATAGCCCCAAACAGTTCTTTTTTTTCCTGCTTCCTCATGTCATGACAAGGTGAAAGACTTGCCCCTCCAAAAGGCAGGGAGGGCCCATAAACTGGCCTAGGAACTGATCTGTGAATTGCCTGAAAACTGCTTACCCTGTTTGCTGCTCCTGTTCTCAGGCTTCCAGGTCACTGACTCCCTGGTCACTTAGGGGGTCTCCTTTTATACTCTTCTGGGCCTGGACTGACTCTTCCCCCAAATTAGGGCTTCTGTCAGGCCCAGGCAGCAGACACTTAGCAATAAACAATCACTCAGCGGTCAGCAATCACTCCCAGCTTCTCAGAGCACACACCCCAAACATACACAGCCCACCAAACAAACACTCAGCAAACCAAAGGCACAGGCAGCTGGATCCACTTATATTCCCTGGGCAGGATCTGGTGTCTGATGCCTGACTTCTCTCTCCCTTCCTCCGCTTGCCCCCAGCAACTTCCTGAAAACTTCTTACCCTGATTTCAACCCCTGGTCACCTGGTGACAGGCTCCTTGACCTCACCCTGACCCTGTTCAGGATTTAATTTTCTCTTTTTCTGACATATGTTTTTGGGACTACCAATGAAGGGTTTTATCTACATACATGCTCAGATGGCAAATTAGTTAACCTCTCATGCTGTAAAGTGAAGACTAAAGTGCAGATGGTTTTGATTCGTGAGCTGCTGTTTCCTGATGATGCTACACCAATAGACCATAAAGACAGCAACCTTCAAAGTTTCATCAGTCCCTTTGCTCATGCATTCCAAGAGTTTGGTCTTACAATCAGCATCAAGAAGACCAGTGTAATGGGCCAGAACATTGATTCACCACCAGCAATCACAATAGGTGAAAATGTATTGAATGTTGTAAGCACATTTAAGTACATTGGCTCCACTCTTACCAACAATGTATCGCTTGATGCTGAACTGAATACCCATATTGGCAAAGCATCAGGTATCATGAACATTCTGAGCAAATGAGTGTGGAACAACAGAAAATTTACTGTTAAGACCAAAGCCAATGTTTATCATGCTTAAGCCATCTACACTCTTTTTGTAAGGCAGTGAATCCTGGACCTCATACTCTACTCAAGAAAAGTGTCTCAACAGCTTCACTTATTTTTGCTTTCACCACAATCTAGGAATTTTCTGAAGGGGCAAGCATGCAAACCTGAGGTCTTGGAATGTGCCAACATTATGAACATCCATTCTCTTCTTAGTCAGTGTCAACTTTGATGGTTAGGTCATATGTGGAGAATGGATAATGACCGTTTACCTAAGGATCTCTTGTCTGGGGAACTATTTACAGGAAACAAGAAAACAATGCAGGCATCCTTACTTCTGGTTCAGAGATGCTTGCAAGAGATATATGAAGGCAATGAACACTGAGCCACAAACAACTGGGAGAAGTTTGCTGAGGATCAAAGTGCTTGGAAATTCTCTATTAAGCATGGAAGGAAGGCCTTTGTGGAAAGAAGAGCCCAACATGCAGAGGAAAGAAGAACTCTGCACCACATTCAGGATTGTTTGATATGAACTTCAAATGTCATAACTGGAAGGGACTGCCACTCAAGAACTGGGCTCTATAGCCACACTCACAGATGTTCAGCAAGCTGATCCCTCACTTGGCCCAATTCTATTGTCTTGTGAGACAAACAGATGCCTACTTCTATGTCTATACTAGTTTTTCAAGATGATCTTTGTAGCAGATGGTGACATAGTATTCAACTCAGTCATTTGAAGAACTCTGCTGAAGAAGGTAGGACTCTTTCAAACCTGACTTCTCAAAAATACACACACACACATATATACACATGCCTCTGAGCCAGAAGGAGACAAAGAATAGGATGGGAGCTAGGAGATATGGAAAAAGGAGAAAGAGAGAAAGGAGAATTTTGGCTTATTAATAACTTTATTATACAAATTTTAAAAAGAAATTATTAAAATGCAAAAGTCTGTGGCTGAGCATAAAACACTTGCCAGCAACAAAAAACACCATGTCTCCAGAGACTGAAACTATGGGATTACACATGTCAGACCAGCTTTCCCTCCTCCAGCTTGCAGCATGCCCTATTGATGGCCCAGTGCAGCACAAACTGGTCCATGTTTTCTTGCAACTTGAAGTATCCGAATTCAAAGGGGACATCTGCCTAGACCAAGAAGCATAGGAGTTGTAGGGTGTCATCAGATCTGACCCCTGCAAGCCTATTTCTCTAGTTTTTCAGAGTTGCTATCTTGGCGTAACTGGGTACATCTACATATGCCCCTAGTGCCGTTGTTACTGTGCTATCAGTGGCAACTAAATGATGGCACAGTAAGAGCCATTACTGCACTGTGCCAGCAGCACATGGTTATTTTTAACTACTACATCACCATAGCAATGCACTATAGTGAGGGAACATGTCACTATGGCAACACAGCTGTGGCATCATGGTTTTTGCCCATCAATGCTATGCCACCATAGCATGTTGCTATGGTGACATAGTATCTTGTGTAGACACACCCACTGAGCAAGAATTTGGCCAAAAAGATAACAGTTCTCTTGGCTGCTCAGTAAAGGGTAGTGAAGATACACACAGTCTCAGAAAAGTCCAAGTCCACTGTGCCAAAGAGGATGCAGAGGGCACCAAAAGGTGGCTGCACCAGGGGCAATCAAGGAAGCTGTAAAAGAAAGTCTCCTTCACCTCTTCCTCACAAAAAGGGCATGCCACCAACATCAATGAGTCTAAGTGGTGGACAAAGGTGGTAGTGGTTGGGACCACCTGCAGAAACTTCCACTGGAGGTTTCCAGTTCTCTTGGGCTAGGGACAGAAGTTACACATAAACTGGTTTAGAACTTCAGAAACTGGCTTAAACCTGTAACAGAACAGAAGCTCAGTGCACATAAACCAGTATCAAAATGGCTAAAATTGGTTTAAGATAAACCTGGTTGAATATAGTATCAGGCTTAACAGATTTGGGTTAAACCAATTAATAACATTCTTGTCCCGGACTGTCATGGGATGGGGTCCCTAAGGATGGCTGTGTTAGCCCTAAGGCCCCTCGACCATGCCTATTTGGCCCACTGGGCACCCTCATTTTTCACCCGCCATGTCTTGATCGATTTATAGCATAGGGAGGCTGCCTTGAAGTCCTCTTGGACATGGTTTGATGGACTGTCTGAACCCCGTGAGTTCCCGGACCCCTTGTGGATCCCACTTCAAAATGGGTGTCACAGGACACCCCGACCTTATGGGCTATATGCTTGGCTCCAGCCATCCCTTTACCACACCCCAAGTCTCACAGATGGCATTTCATAATTTCATAGTAGCTAGGGTCAAGAGGGCCCTGAACAGATCATCTAGCCTGACCCCCTGCCACAGGCAGGAATGAATGCTGGGTTCATAAGACCCCAGACAGGTGATCATCCAACCTCCTCTCGAATTTGCCCAAGGTAGGGGTGAGGACCACTTCCCTGGGAAGTTGGTTCCAGATTTTGGCCACCCTAACTGTAAAATATTGCCTTCTGATCTCCAACCTAAACCTATTCTCCATCAGCTTATTACCATTGTTCCTTGTCACCCCAGGTGGTGCTGGGGAGAAAAGGGCTCTACCTCTTTGCTGTTGATGTTGTTTGGTTTGGGTATTGGTATGAATTGGCCCCCTTGTCCTCTCTGGGCTTTCCGCAGCCCTGTCCCTGTGCTTCACTGGTGCCTGGGCTCTCTGCAGCCCTGTCTCTGTGCCTCACTGGTGCCTGGGCTCTCCGCAGCCCCTAGTGTCACACCCTCTCTGGTGCCAGGGTCTGTGCACCCCAAATGCCGCACCCTCTCTGGCGCTGGGTGCTGGGGTCCCCACATTGCAGTGGGCCCCCAATGAGGCCTCCTCCTTCCCCAAATAGTCTCACCCAAACCACCAGTCTTATAAAATGGCAAACAAAACTTCAGCCCCTGGGCTATAACGTAACACAAGCCATCCATCTATAGCATAATTTGAGCCACACAGGGCATGTTCTGTCCCTCAACAGTACCGGAAGCTGCACCTGCAGTCAGGCCTCTCCCCTTTGCTTCCTCTGGAAGAGCTCCTTCCCCCTTGGCTGCTGGCAGAGAACTGCCTTCCTGGCTTCAGCTCTGGGGTTTATATATGAGCCAGGCCCTGCCCTTTCTGGTCAGCTGACCCCTGGCAGGTGTGGGCCAACTAGCTCATCCTGGCAGCCCTGTTAACCAGCAGGTGGGCCTCCCAACTGACTCTCATTCCAGCCACCAAAGGAGCAGGACACCCTAGTGCCCTGCGACACAGACCTTTCTGGTTCAAGTTAAATCAGACCCCCAGCGTCCCAGCATAGGCTGTGTGTTTACTTCTCTTCCTGCTGCCCCTGAGGTCTCTGGGATTTCCAGTCCAGATCCACAGCAGCAAGACTTCGCAGGGTTCCTCATCACTTTCTCTTCCTGCTCCCAGGTGCCTCTGGGATTTGTAGCAATCACAGCCAGCAGGACTACACAGGGTTGTACCCTTCTGTACAATACATGCTCGCTTCAGAGAAAGGACTATTTGTATCCAAGCTTTTATGAATTCAATGCCACTACCACCCACCCCCTCCTCAGCCTGGCAGGCACTGCTCCCTCCCCCTGCCCAGGCAAACCCCAGCATAGAAATAGCTGGAGGGCTTGACCACACCCCTTCTGCTGGAGGAGGGGAGGGGAGAAAAGCCTTGGACCTGGCAGGCTGGGATGTGTGCTCTAGTATCCCTCGGCTTCTGGCTTAAGCCACTGAAGGCATGTGCCTGCATTTTCTGAGTCAAAAGTGAATGTCTGTTCATTTGCTTGCCGGTTCAATCTCTGCAGCTTAAACTAACCTGAAAAGACTGAATTGATTCAGCCTCAGGTTTTTTGACTGTCTGTACTTAACCTTGGTGATGGGTACCTTATGCAGGATGTGCCAGGCTAGGCAGGCTTGCTCTAGTGTTGCTTCCACTAGGCACTGCCCCCAAGTTGTAACTAGAAGGATGGTGAGGATTTAGGTATTATGCACTTTGATTGTCCACAGGTACATTGAAGAGAAAGCTGCACCAATATCTGAAGGGTTCCTCTCTTGCTCTCTGAACTGATCATATTAATTAGCATGAAAATTAGGGCCTCCCTAATTAGTGCCTTTTGTTAGATTTTCCTCCTTTCTTCCAGTTAGGCTGTTTCTGTAACATATGGTAACAGAATCATTGGCATATGGTATGCAGATGCCATATGGTAGCTTTAATCATTGGCAATTTGCCTGATACCTGGGCCTATGACATATATGCCACACTTCCCCACGGTAGACTTTCTTCAGATATCAGTTTTACATTAATGTATCAATAATACACCATCTGCTTTTACTGCAAGTCCATTCATTAAAAAGAAAGATTTCAAAAATGCATTTCCGTAGTTTACTGGATTTAGTAACATAGGACATAGGCAGGCAAAGTTCTTTGAGTAGATGTGACGTATTTTATAAGACCAACTGAGTACTTCTTAGCAAGCTTTTGGGTGTAGTCATCCTTCTTCATGCATAGGATGTCTCTGCTGTTTTGAGACTCCAAGGAATGAAAGAAGCTAAAAGTGTAACAGGATGTTATTGAGAATGTAAATAGGTAGAAATTAGGAAAACAAAAGGTAAAGCAGGGAAGGGGGAGGGGGGAAGCAAGGGGGGAAAAGCCAAAGGTGACTAAGGGAGACTCTACAGTGGTGGTAATTCACCTTTCCATAGGTTAAGATTTGGGGGGCGGGAATGAGATCTTTTCTTGGACCAAAAGATCCAGCTTTTGAGTTCAAAGCATTGATCTTCAGATCACACTCTCCCAACCATGCAGTTGCTCCAATAATACATATCACCCCAACCTCCAAATATCTTTCCCTCTCACATTTCCTGGACTATTATGGCTAGAGTAATCACTTCAACACTACCATTTCCTGTGGATAGTTATGAGAGAAAATAACAAACTAATGTTACCATCAAATGATCACTTTCTTCAACTTAGCCAATGCATAGTAGGGCTGTGCGAAATTTTGCCGGGTGTTTCATTTTGCAGCTGTTTCAACACGTTTCAAGCTTGAAACAGCGAAATTGAAATGAAACAAAAGGCTTTGAAACAGCTTTAAAATGAAATGAGGGCAATTGAAATGTTTCAAAAGTTTCAAAACATTTTGAGTTTCAAAGCCAGGCTTACTTGGCTTCAGCGTCGGTC
The DNA here is from genome assembly GCF_000455745.1 of Alligator sinensis. Taxonomy (NCBI): domain Eukaryota; kingdom Metazoa; phylum Chordata; order Crocodylia; family Alligatoridae; genus Alligator; species Alligator sinensis. Next base: position 128,845 of record NW_005842683.1, on the reverse strand, counting down.
CCAGGTGGAAGCAGCAACCTCCTCTCATCCACCACACAGATCTTGGGCCCAACCCCAGGAGGGCTGTGGGGCTGTGCCAGACTCCTCCCAGAGGTGTGGGCCCCCAGATCTCTGCTCTGGATGAGAGGAAGCTGCCGCTGCCACCTGGGACCGGTGACGGCAGCAGCAATCTTCCCTGTCACTGAGCATGGGCTGCAGTGAGAACCAGTCCCAGGTAACAAAGGGAGCATCCTGTCATCCAGTACACAGATCTGAGGACTCACATCCCTGGGAGGAGTCCAGCTGAGCCCAGCAGCTCTCCCAGGGGTGTGATCAGCCAGATATGCACCCTGAATGAGAGGAGACTGCCTCTGCTACCTGGGACCAGTGCTGGGCACAGACTGGGCCCAGGTGGTAGTGGCAGCCTCCTCTCATCCAGCGCACAGATCTGGGGGCTCACACCCCTGGGCGGACTGCCAGGCTGTGCCAGACTCCTCCTGGAGGTGCAATCTCCCAGATCTGTGCTCTGGATGAGAGGAGACTGCCGCTGCCACTGCTGCCTGGGTGCAGCCCACACTCAGCACTGGTCACAGGTGGTGGAGGCAGCCTCCTCTCATCCGGAGTGCAGATCCAGGGGCTCACACCCCCAGGAGGGCTTCTGTGCTGTGCTGGACTCCTCCTGGGGATGTAAGCCCCCAGATCTGCACACTGGATGAGAGGACACTGCCTCTGCTGCCTGGGACCAGCGCTGGGCCACCAACTCTGATGAGGCAGACACAAGCTCAGACAGATGATATTTAAATCTTCCAGCATCTCCTGTAATCCTCCAGCATCTCCTGTGAAGTGAACTGAAGCACAGAAAGAATATGTGCAATTGCCTAGGGATAGGCATGCAAGGTATCCTAATGGACAAGGCAGTTGACTGAAACCTGTCAGAAAACCCTTGACCTCCTAGCCATGAAGAGGCAGTCTTCATGGCTTCAGAGACTGCTATACACTGGCAGTCACATCTCCATGGGAGGAAAAGTGTGAAGATGAAGAATGCAGAAACAGCAGTCCAATGCATGCAGTGACTGGCAAAGCAAATGTCGGTTTACTTCCTCAGCCTGTTCCCAGTGCACTTCATTCAATTGCCTCCAGTACAGCACAGTCGCTCCTATTGTAAGGGATGCATGACAGCAGTAGCCTAAAGGGAAAAACCTGGAGTTTTCTGGAGTTACTGACACAAAGTATTTTAAAGAAGACAAGAACACTAGGCAAGAAAACAAATTAGGTCTACATGGGGAGAATGTTCAAAAAATCCTGAACTTACATGTTGTTGCTGGCATAATTTATCCAACAAAGTCCATCAGGCTCCTTTAGACTTATCCTTGATTCCAAGAAATCAGTAGGATTTTCTCACCGATTCGAAACAAATAGGCTCAGGCCTTCTGTGACTTGTTAGTTACTTAAAAAGTGAAAACACCACTTGGGAGAAGGATTTTGCTGAGGATGGTGGTGGGGAGTAACGTAGGGACCAACCTGTTAGATCTTTCACATTTCTGATATCTTGGACTCTCTAAATAAGGGGAAAACTTCATCCCCAGGACTTCCTCTTGCAGGCTAGCTTTTTGGGAATTTAAGTGGCTGTCTGCATTGTCTCAGCTATGTGGATTTCACCTACCTCTCTACAATCTTCTTTCTCATAAAAGGCTCTCAGGAGGGCAAGTTTGACAGAGCGCCCGAACCGCCGCTTCCTATAGCTTCCAACAAGGAAATAGATAACAGGGTTGATGCTGCTATTGGCAGAAGCCAACAGGAGACCTATATCAGGGCCCAACATACCATGCATTCCAAAAAACAGAAAAGCACTTAAGGGAACAGCAAATAGGAGGAAGAATAGGACAGTGAGCAGGATAACGATGTAGAGCCTTCCTGGCTGATGTTGCTGTGAGACGCATTGAATCCTAATGAACAAGATCAGATTGGAAATAATCATAATGAGAGTTATAATTGGGAAATTCAAAAGCAAAATCGCACTCAATGACATCTGACAAATGTTGTTCCCACCATAAAAACAACTAATTAAGCAAAGTCCAATTATGAAGGATGAGAAGGTCCACAGCAGGGCACACAAACAAGCAGACAAGTGCTTAGGACGGTGGATTTTGTGCCAGATGGGGCAGAAGACAGACAGACACCTCTCAATGCTGATGGCTGTCAGGAAATATAAGCTAGTGCTATATGCAAATAAACTCAATAATAATAAAGAATGTTTTAAATTATCATATGGTAAAAGTTCACAAATGAAATATTCAGTTATGTAAATTATGAGAACAACAGATAGACCGAGCAGGAATCCACAGTCCGTGACAGCCAAGTTTAGAATATAGACAGTAAAAGCGTTCCTCTTCATGCGGCAGCCAAGGAACCACAGAACAATCCCATTCCCCACCAGACCGAACAGGCAGATAAGCAGCGTGGCAATGTCCTTTGTCATTTCAGGTGAAAGAGGTTCACAGTGAGTCCCATTATGTGTACTGTTGTGCCCCAGGCTGGATTCTGTAGATGTTGTGTTCAGCTCTGTCATCATGAAAGCTCCAGTTCAGGATGGCAGTCTCTCCTGGTTACTCTCTCTCTCAGAAGAACCTATTATATCAGAAGAGACGGCATCATCAAGTGCCTTGACATTCCCAGCTGTGGCTGGATGACTCATGTGCCTCTGAGTGTGAACGAGAAACACTGTGGGAGATAATGGTCCAGGGAGAATTAATTTTCAAGCAGAGACAAGTCAGGTGCGCGGGCACCCATCATCAATAGAGAATTAATTACACATGAAGGTAGGCTGGAAGAGGGAGATGGGGAGAAAGAGAAAATGTGATGAGTCATCAGTCCTGTATAAAGAAGGCAAGGCACAGGGAAGTATTTGGGGTTCAAAGCTGACAGAGATCTGGAGGAGAAAAACGGAGAGAGCTGCCACATGTCTTCCTTCATGGTGGCAAAGACACATATTCCTTCTAGAACACTTACCCTCCTGGCCTCTCACACCTTGGTGTCCAGGGGACCCTGGGCTGAAGTAGATTATCTTCACAGCTTCAGTGTCTTGTCATCACAATTTGTGATACCCACTAAAGGATCCATGTATGATGATCTCTTGTGCTGTACTTGCTTATCCAGGAGCCAAGTGTTTCCTTGCCATTCCCTGCACAGTGTCTTAGTGCTGGAGTCCTTTCAGATCTAATCAGAGAAAGGTCTTCACTCTTTGCAGGGCTGGATGCCAGGATTACACTGTCAGGGCTTTTCATGACTACTGAATAGTTTCCTGAACGCTAGAAGCATCACTGATCTGTTCATTACTTCTTATCTCCTAACCACTAAGGAAATGACAAGTGAAAAATATGTCTGCAAGAATAGATTAAAAAGAAAGACCTTTTCTGAACTGTGAGGGTTTGAACAGGCAGGAGAAACCTTTTTGTCTTGGACCAAACTGAAAGTGCACATGCTTCCATGGCTGCCATCCCAAGACAACCTCCACTGATGTATGTGGGGCAAAATGTGGTAACACTTTATCCCAGGACATTGCAAAGTGCATTTGTATGGTTTTTAGACCATTGTCCTGGGGCAAGTGAGCCAGGTGGTCTTCCAGGCATCCCACAATGCACCACTCCCAGCCATTTAAGCCCCATTTTGGTGACTTGCTGGCATTTTGTGCTCATCAGCCATGCACTTGAGGTCAGCATTGGGTTTGTGAACATGAGCCACCTCAGGCATGTCCTGAGAGAACATCCCCACCAGAAGTCTTGCCCCCACTCCCCCTCTCAGCCATTTCCATGTTTGAGCCCAGCATAAACTGGTACTGGGTAGTCCACTAGCAACAATGCCACTTGAAATACAACATGCCAGAGCAGTGTTACCTGAGGGCCTGGCATATCAAGCTCATTTTCAGCACATGCAGGGCCATGTGTGCCTACTGCAAGTGGCTGTCCCATATGCTCATAAGGGAAAGAATTGTGCAGTCCTGATATTACATAGAGATGACATGCATCGCAAGGGACAGAAATGTGGATGTTGATGCTACCATGGTAGGGGCAGCCTACCTGGTAGGGTGGCCTGTTCTCTTAAGAGAAGGCAGCTAACCTACAGCTGTATGAAAGCTAATGAGAGAGTGGCTTCTTGGGTGTCAAAAACCCCAGCAAGCAGAATGGGAGGGAGGTGTGGAAAGAAGAAACAGAGGCAGGAAACTTCTGGGCTATGAGGAGGGCAAGCCTGTTGTGAGAAGGCTGGAGAGACATTGGACCCCTCCTGGTATCCAGGATAGTAAGGTATGTTTTTTTTACTTTCTTGCTTTATTTGTTAAAATACTACCTATTACTGGGGCATGCTGAGAGTCACCCCAGGGAGCAAAGTCCAGTGAGTTTAAAAGACTTGGTATTACTGAGGCTTGCTGAGAAATACTCAGGGAGCAAAAGCCTAACTGAAGAGGGCCAGAGGCAGCAAACCACTACAGACACACACCGCCATCTGAGCCCACCACTGCTCAGACCTAGTAAACAGCCATTGAGCTGTTGCAGGTCAAGGACTCTGCATATCTTCAGGGCATGACATGGGCAAGTAAACTGAGCCTGTAGTCAGAGAGCAACCATCCCATGTCCTCTGTCCATTCCCCATCTGCAAAATCCTGCCTGCCCCTATTGCCCCTCACTGGGATCCCCAACCCAATGGGCTCACAGTCCATACCTGCCTGCACAAGCTTCCCCATTGCTTCCCACCTTTGCTCCCAGCAAAGCAGATTCCAGTCATCCCAGTCCCAGGGATCCAGCCAGCTTGAAGAAACACACGGATACCTCCTTTACGTTTGTACATAAAGTACGTAAAGTACGTTTGTGCATGTCATGGAGGATATATGTTCTGGGGGTGGGCCAGGTGTCTGCCACCTTACCAAGATTCATTCTATTGCAAGTGATTGTTCCCCCTCTCCATATTCCACTCCATTTCAGGTGTGTGGAGACCACTCACTTGAATTGAGAGATTAAAACCGTTCATTGTTTTATGGAGGTGCATCTACAATGAAGATCACACAGTTATTATACTATGTTCCGCCCACCCTCAACTGAAGGACAATTATGTCAGTCTTGTTGACACCCTCTTCAGTCCCTGCACGCTCAGCCTGATGGTTGAACAGCGGCTACCAGGTCTCTTCTAGCTCTGCCTGGCTTCAAGCCCAAAACTTGAAATAAGGCCTTGGGCATTGTGCTGAGGATTATGGTGGCTTGCCCAAGCCCCAAACCCTCCTCTCTATTGCACAACTCACCAATCAATGTCCATATTCCTGTCACTCAACCAGTCCTACCCCTCTCCTTCTCATCCCCACTCTTACTGTGTGAAAGTTCAGCCCTGGCTTTCATTGTAATGCACACTGCTCTTTAGGAAAAATTAAATCATTTTATTGTAAACAGTGGTAAGCAGGAAAGTGAGAAAGGGGGTGGCCCTGGAGTTAGGCAACAGAGCAGAGAGAAAACTAGTGGTTTATTACTCAAGATAAGTGCAAACTTACAGTGCAAGCCCAAGACCCTCTGTGTCAGTGAGAACACCCCTGGCCTTTCTCCCTATCAAACACAGTACCTAAACCAAAATTGGTGGCATGTTTCTTGAGGCACAAAGATGAGTACTTCAAGCTTTGGCTTCTCCCTCAGCTGGTTCTGGACTTTCTCCACACCACAGTCCCTGAGCACCATCATTCATGATCACTTGTGGTGCGGTGAGGCAGTAAGGTAGGTGAGTTAGTTGCTGGTTGTAGCACTCTCATATCCTGTGTTTTGAGCAATGGTAGCTGCTCTACCATAATGTGAATGTTATGCGAATATGAAGTGTATGATAGCAGGGGGAGCAGTTTTTTTTTAATTAATTACTATGCTGACTGTAATTTAGACTACAACTCCCAGAAGCTCCAAGGGCCTGGGAACAAAGGAAGAGGAAGTGACAGAGTGGGTGAGGGAGTTGCCAGGTACGCTATTTTCCCGCCAAATTGGGCTACTTTAAAAATGTGACTGCGGTTTTTTTTCAGCCACGGGTTTTTTTATTGACATAATTTGCAGGCTGGCAGACTTTCAGCCTGTGCAGGGAGCTGCTGGGAGGAAGCTAAAGGAAAGTGGTGTGCCAGGGGGCGCCATGCCGCATGCACAGACAATACATGCACATAGCCCCAGGCAGCCTTGAAGGCAGCTCCAGCAAGTAAGTGGGGAGAAGAGGGGGATTGAGGTCCCTCTAGGTAGAGAGCTGGGCAGGGCAGACCAGGGCAGCCATGGCAGATTCTCCTGTGGCTCCTCCGGCTGTACCTGCCTCTGCCCCAGGGGGGAGCCATGGGAGAAACCCCCATAGCTTCCCTGCCCTACCCCATCCCCTGCCTGGTCCCAGCCTAGTCCTGGCATCTGCTGCCCAAGGTAATGAAGCAGGGGCAGGGGCAGGTCCTGGTTGTGGTCCTGGTCCTGAGCCCCAGTCCTGAGCTCCTTGCTCAGCTGCCTGGGACAATGAGGTAGGGGTGGTGTGGCTATTCTCTTTGCCCGAGCAAACTTGGTACTTCTCCACTGCTGTTGGGGAAAGGTGCTTTTTTTGCAGCTGGAGGAAGAGTTGAGCAGTAACACACACTCAGCTGTTCAAGTAGAGGTGTAGGCAGGCAGAGAGCAACATCAGGGGCTGCTCAAGCTTCTGATCCTTTCTGTACAAAGGTCTCATGCACCTTGTTTGGCAGTGAGAGAAGCCTCTTATGGAAATAAATTTAAAGCAAATCAAGGTGCTGAACAAAAAAAAAGTGGGAGGGGGAGTGGGAAATCTCCCAGTTTTAGAAAAGAATCTTACAGAGAAGTCTCTCTCTAAAAATGGCTATCTTGGCTTCTCTTTTCCTGTCTTTCTGTGCCAGGCTTGGGTCATTTGACAAGAGTTCTGCTTTTGGTTCACCAAGCAAATGCTAGGGGTCAAGTAACCACAGTGGTTCAGGCTGACTTTATAGTTTATTGAAATAAGGTTATTATTCTAATGTTCTTTTAAACAGTGCTTCTGAGAACACTTGAGTGTACAGCTGTGAGCCACTGTGAGCTGAGCCAGAGGGGCTGTGAAGGGCCTTTAATTGAGTATTTAAAGATATTTACCTACCAAACCAGTACAGGCTGAGTGGCAGTTACAGTCTGGACTCTGGAGTTAATCAGAGGAAAGAAAATGTTGGTGAAGCTCCACTAAAAATCCTCCAAATTTCTGACACAAGGTGGTTGTCTATCAGTGCATGCATAAATAGAGTGATTGAGCAATATGAAGAGCTGAAATTCCACTTCCAACTTGCGAAGGATAAAGAAAGAAACTACAATGCTGAATTCCTCTATCAAATGTGTGCTGACCCAGTGAACAAATTGTATCTCCTTTTCCTTCAGCCTGTCCTGCAGGATGCAAACAGAATAAACAAGATGTTCAAGCTTGAAAATGCAAACCCATTAAAGCTTCTCAGTGACTTGCTGTCATTCTATCACAGTCTCCTCCAAAGAGCGATTCAAGTCAATGACATTGATTTAACAATGTAGTCATCTGTAGTTGACTTTGACTTCACAAACGAAAGCAATCACTTGCCTCTTTCTGCAGTTGATCTTGAAGTCCGATTTCACATGGAGCTAGAAAATGTCAATCTTCCATTATTAACAGTGGACAACATCAAAATCTGCTGTAGGGATTACCTGCTTGAGTTTTCAAAACAAATAAAGCAAAGGCTGCCTGCAAATGTCCAGCAACTTCAGTCTCGTTGTGCACTCAGCCTGTCTGTTGTACTCGACCCTAAATAAACACCACTTGCAACTCTTGTCATTTTTACCATTATACAAAGGAGATCTTGGCAAACTTGATCAGCAGTGGAGAGTACTGAGCACTGTTCAGTGGGAGAAGACTGACGATAGCCAGGTTGAACAGTTTTGGATTGAGGTAAAAAAAACACTCAGATGCTTCAGGCGACAAGGACTTTACAGAGCTGGGTTCATTTGCCCCCTCACTACTGGCCTTACCATTCAGCAACACAGCTGTGGAACGTACGTTTTCTGAAATGAACATGATAAAGACAAAACTGAGAAACAAAATGAAACACAACCTACTTGAAAACATCCTTCACATCAGAGCATGCAGGCACAGAAACAAAATCTGCTGCAACCAGTTTCAGCCATCTAAAGAGATGCTAGCTCTGTTCAATTTGGGCATATATGAATCATCCTCTAGCAAGTATGCAGACTCAGATGAAGATTTCTAAAGTAAATAAATAGCATCTGGAATGGACTTTTTCATTTATAAATAGCTGTTGAATGATGGAACACTCTTCAGTCACAGCCAGCTCAGATCTGAACAAAAATTGAGGTGAGGATTAGTGTTGAAATGTTGTTTGATTATATTTCAATTTTATATTTTAAAGAGGAAAAAAATATTGTGGAAGGGCACCCATTGCCCACCAGAGGGTATCACCATACATCAAGGCCACACTGAATGTAAGAGCCATTTCTTCTCTCTTTATTAAGTGGCTGCTCACTCCCACAGGGTGGGGAACAAAGGGAGAGTACACAATGCACACAATAAACAAAAGAAAGCCTGTCTGCCCCACTGGGCCTACCTAAACAGTAAAAGTACAACAACATACTGTATAATTATGTTATGAGTGACGTTCATTACTGCCACTATTTAGGAATTTAAAGCATAGACTAGTGTCCGTAGCATTCATTGCCTAGTGTGAACATCAAAGTATTGATAAAAATTTGATTGTTTTCCATTTTTTAAAATTGGCTAGTTTTGGGCTAGTTTTGAAGTGACTTTGGCCTATAAATTTAGCTGACACCTGGCAACACTGCCAGGAACATAAGTGAGGAGGAGATCCCAGCAGAACGGCAGCTTGGGGGAGCTGGGAACAGGACCACACTGGCAGGAATTGGCCAGACCATGGACTGAAAGAGCGAGACTCAGACTTGGAAACACATGCCAGAGGTGGGGAGTTTAGGATTTAAGGTGCTGAGTATATGTACCACAGTGTTAGTGCCTATTACATGTTATCTATTTCCTGAGTGTATGTTACCACAATATTAATGTGGAATAACGGCCACAAGTTGTTGGAGAGTAGGTTTAGATTAGACATCTGTAAGAACTACTTTACAGTCAGGGTGGCTAGGATCTGGAACCAACTTCCAAGGGAAGTGGTGCTGGCTCCTACCCTGGGGGTCTTTAAGAAGCGGCTTGATGCCTACCTGGCTGGGGTCATTTAAGCCCAGTTTTCTTCCTGCCCAGGCAGGGGGTTGGACCTGAAGATCTGTAAGGTCCCTTCTGACCCTACTTCTATGATTCTATGATTCTATGAATGTCTATTTACCTGTTACCCATTTCCCATCTCTGGCCCATTGGCTTGTGACTCTACACACTAGGATTTTCTATATAAAGTGGGAAAACTCCTTGGATTCTTGTGCCAGTTTCTGGGCCTGCAAGGTTCTGCACACAATGACTATTTGTCTGCTTCCCTCAGTCCCTGGCCATTTGTCATGTGGGGATCAGGTCTATGATGCCCTATCTTGAGACACAGTCTGTTGCTGACAGTTATTGGTAGCAGAAAATCAAGTGCTTCATGGACCATTACCGCAGATTCCAGGGCATAACACTCCTGTGTCTTTTGAGAGCCATCAGAGATATCCTGCCTCTTCCATAAGTCAAAGTGATCTGGGGCCACCATGTGCTCCAGTAAAAAGAAAGCGAAGACTGCTGGACTCCCTTCTGTGGCATCAAAAAGATCTTACCTCCACTGCAGGCTCAATATTACTAGGATCTCATCAGCCAGGGTGAAGGTATCCTACAGTGACAGGCAATGGGTATTAGGGGAACTGCCACCACAATTCCTGCCACTGAGAGTTAAAATGCACCCTTGTGCTAACTGAGGGTTTGTTTCTGCCCAGATAAAAGTGATGTTTAAGAACCATAGGCCAACTTTATTCCTGGGGCCAATTTCTGCTTTTCCTATGTTGCACCCTTTTTGGGTCATAAGTTTTCCCCTACAACCTCTTGGAGGCCCCTATGTGCAGCCACACCTCTATACCTAAGCACTAGGACATGGACTCTGGGGTGTGCATCTGAGCCTCAATACCAGTTGGCCATCTTTGGCATTTCCAGGGCTACATACCTCTTCAGACTGTCTCTGTATTCTCCTGGGCTCCATTCCATATCCTTCTCCTCAGGGTACCAGCCCTGGGCTGGTTTCTGATGCCTAACTACTGTTTTTCCCAAATTTCCTCAGGTAGCACCAGCACTGACTCTCCCAAGCTGCTGCCCTCACTCCCTCCATCCCAACAAAGACACACCTACTCTTTTATACACTGCATACCTTTCCCAGCATTCTTTTCTTCATCTCAGTCATTGGCTACATCTTGCAATACCACCCAGAATTCTTGGTCTTCAAGGGCTTGAGTATACCACACGGACTAAGGCAGGCCCAAGAACACCCTACTTATGCACCGCCCATCCACAGGCATGCTCCACACTCAGAAGTATGCCAATGGTACCACTCCAGACTCAGCCCCAGCAGATGTTCTCAAGTTCATCAGAAACCAAGAGCCTAAGAGCACCTCAGAAGCAATGCTCAGTTGTCTTTCCAGGAAGCTCCACAGGGGCATACTTGAGCTCTTCCTGTTTGAAACAGGGCACATCTGTACAAGATGCTAAAAGAGAAGTAGATTAACTCTACTGCACATTAGCATGTCACAGTGAAAGCCATGCTAATGAGCAGTACAATTAGTCTGCACATTAGTGGAACGTAAAAGATGTGTGCTGTAGCACCAATTATGATGCATTAAGATAGTACCTGTTATTCAGAAAGGGAGGTGGAAAGGGAGGCGGAAAGGGATCTTGGAGTCATTATTGACTCCAAGATGAACTGAGCCGCCAATGCCAGACCGCAACCAGCAAGGCCAGCCATACCTTGTCATGAATCCAAAGGTGCATCTCAAGCCGGTCCAGAGAAGCGATACTCCCACTCTCTGCAACTTTG
>NW_005842683.1:115005-117367 GCF_000455745.1 Alligator sinensis | reverse complement strand
TGATCTGTTTAGGTCCCTCCTGACCCAAGCTACTATGAAACTATGAATTCCAGGTACTAAACTTAATGAACCGTAATTACAGCACATTAATGCACATGTAGATGTGCCCATAGGCCAACATGGTCACACATGAAACTTGGGTGAATTTCTATTGAATCAAGGACTCCAAGAATTCAGTTTATTAACATAACCATGTCACTGACTAATTAATTTTGGTTTGAGGTCCCAACAGCAGAAAACACAGTTGGCTGTACACCAAGCCTTTCAAATATTCCAGAGATATTCAGACAACTGAATGAAAATCTAATTGAGCTTTTGCCTTCTTCACTTCTATCCAAAAAAGAAGAAGTAAAACAAATGTTTACTAAGAGATCTGAGTTTTGCTCTCATCCAGTTCATCTGGCAGCAAACCTTTTGGATCTTCAACACAGAGGACGTTTATCAGAAGATGAATTATCTACTGCTCTCAATACAATTATGGAAGTAGCTAAGAATGTCCTGAACATCAACAAAATAGCTGTGATGACAGACATTGCCGAGTACCACACAAAAGAAAAACCTTTTGGAGCAAAGACATCACTTGACGAGCAGCAGAGAGAGAATATGTCTCCTCTCACATGGTGGAAGGGATACTGTAACATCCAACTGTTGTCCAGGATTACTGTAAGGATCCTAAGCAATCCACCAACAACAGCTTCTTGTGAATGGAACTGGAAGGCTTTCAGCTGAATCAAAACAAAAAAGAGGAATAGACTAACAAATGAATACACCACCAAGCTTGTTTATGTTTCTCAAAATCTCTTGCTTCTAGAGAATCAGTCAGAAGCACAATTAGAGAAGAAGATGCAGTGTGATGGTAAGTTTCCCTTGCTCATAGACTCATTAGTAAAACCATCCTTTAGCAAAAGAGAATGCTAGTTCTGAATCATATTTGCCTCAATCTGATTCTAAAATGGAACTAATAAGTAGTGCAAGTGATTCTATAGATGGTGACAGTGAAACTGGAAGTGCTGCAATGACCTCAGTGGAAAAGAGTTAAAATCTGTTGAAGAAGATGAGTGGACAATCACGGCATATCATGCACAGTTCTTTAGGTGTGCTAAAATTAGTGTGTCAACAGTTTTCAGTGCCTTCAGTTTTTTTCTAAAATTTAAACAATGTAAGCGAAGTACATGCTATTGTGTATTGGAATACTTGTCAAAATGTAAAGACAATAAAAATAACTTCTTTCCACATAAAGCTTTGAATTTCTTTAACTCTAACATTTAAAGCACATTAACTGTGCTGTATTTAATTTTGTTCCTAATCAAATATTTCAGTTCAAATACTTGTGGCTATTGGGACATAACATTAACATGGGGGTACTTTTTAGTTTTGTTTACTAAATATAAGTCAAATAAACATGCTAAATCAGATCATGCTCTATTTAGGGCATTGGAAAATTTTCCAGAAAATGTTCCAATTTAAAATTTTCCAGGAAATCCACATCTCTGGTGCTGGGACAGGGTCAGTCTCCACCCCACCTCTCCCAGCACTGCATGGCTCCCAGCCCCCCACAGGAGCTGGGAGCTGAGCAGTACCAGGGTTTGGGAGCTTTCTGCTTCCCTGCTCTGCTGAGGGCTCACCAGGACCTGTCCCACTGGAAGGATACCTGCCAATGAGCCCTGACCTGGGAGGTAAATCCCCACCCAGCCAGGGTCTCGCTGGCAGCTACACCACCCGTGGGACAGCTCCAGCCCTGCCTCCAGCTGGATGGGGATTCCCTGCCCAGCATGGGGCTTGCTGGCAGGCGCCCCACCCATTTTTTTTTTAGCCACTGGCTGAGTGGGGAATCCTCATCCAGCTGGAAGCTACCCCACAAGAAGGACAGCTCCCCCCAACCAAGGAGAGGAGCTGGACCGGGAATTTCAGGCCAGCTTGCAGAGGCACTTAAGGCAAGGAATGTAGTTGTCATGGGTAATCTAAATTACCCGGACATCTGCTGGGAGCAGTCAGCCAGGTCGGACCGTTCCAGGAGGTTCCTGGCCGATATACAGGACCTCCACTTAACCCAGGAGGTGCACACTCCCACCTGAGTAAATGCCCTGTTGGACCTGGTCCTGGCTACCAGGCGATGATCTGGTAAGGGGGCTCCAGGTCCTTGACCATCTGGGTGATAGCGATCATTGCTTGCTGGAATTCATCATCCAGCACAGGGTGACAAGGGCCTGCAGCAAGGTGGTAGCCCTAGACTTCAAGAGGGCCAACTTCGACGAGTTGAGGAGATTGGTGGGAGAGGCGCTGGGGTTCTCGAGGGCAGGGGAACTCAGTGCCCAAGATGAGTGGTCGTTCCTTAAGGAGACAATACTCAGGGCCCAAGGGG
>NW_005842683.1:102243-113282 GCF_000455745.1 Alligator sinensis | reverse complement strand
TCTATAAACTCACTAGGGGGGACCAGAAGGGTTTGGGGGAGACCTTGTTTCCCCTAGCGCCCCCCGGGATAACAAGGAATAACGGCCACAAGTTGTTGGAGAGTAGGTTTAGATTAGACATCCATAAGAACTACTTCACAGTCAGGGCGGCTAGGATCTGAAACCGACTTCCAAGGGAAGTGGTGCTGGCTCCTACCCTGGGGGTCTTTAAGAAGCGGCTTGATACTTACCTGGCTGGGGTCATTTGAGCCCAGTTTTCCTCCTGCCCAGCCAGGGGGTCAGACTTGAAGATCTACAAGGTCCCTTCTGACCCTACTTCTATGATTCTATCATGACAGCTCCCCACCAGCCCCTTGCTGCATGGGGAAGGCCCCTTTGGTATCAGGCTGGCTAGCAGTAGTGTAGATGTGTAGTGTAGATTTGGGGTTACTTTGTTTAACCTGAAGTTTGAGGGGAGGGGGAGTTCAGAGAAAACCAGGATCCCTTCCCATCACCTATTCTGGAGGCAGGTAACCATCAGACCCTGTACAGCCTGATGTAACCCACAAAAAATCACTAAAAGAGTTTATTTAACTCTGCAGGAATAGTGTTAGAGACAGTTACTGGTGTTTTGGTTCCAAACACCATGCTGCACCCTTCTCCACCTGGCAACACCATGGAGATGGTGTAGCAAAGTTCATGTTCTGGGGTGGCCATGATGCCCGCTGGTGACCATGCAACCCTCACCCTGCTCCAGCTCTAAGGTGCCCTCCCCGTCTCATCTGCCATGGCTTGATGTGTTTGTTTAATTGAAAAGGAGGCTGCCTAAGGGACCTATAACAAGCCCTTGTTCTTCTAGAGGCCAGTAGGTCCCTCCCAGACCCTGCTGGTCTCAGTTCTGCTTTGCTCAGTCTAAGTGGTCCCTCCTGACTCACCCATGCCCCCTCCCCAGGGCACCTATAGCCTTACAGGCTATTGCATCGATCCACCTGCTCCTTACACCATGCCCATACCTCACAAATGTTACTGTGCAATCATTCCCTTGTCAGGGCCTCAGCCTTCTTGGCCTCTGTCCCTTTACTTTTGCTGAATTTTCCAACTCCAGTTCACTGTGCCAAACCAAGCTTCTGGCTTCCTGGCCCTGTCTTTCTTCCTTGGATACTGGGCCCCCTGGCCCTGGTGTCCATCCTTCTTGGACACTCCTGGACCTGTCCTTGCCCTTCTGCAGACAATGAGTCTGCTCTGGCTCTGTCTTTCTGGGCCCCTGGCCCTCTCTCTGCCTTACTCTGGATACTAAGCCTCCTTTGGCTCACTTGTTAGGGTAGCTTATCATAATATATGCTTTGAAATTGCACCTGTTTATAGAGTAATGAATTACAGTATTTTTAACGTTTTCTTTTATATTCAGCCCAAAGTTCTGTATAGCTTCATTGTTATCTGAACTTTGTATTTTGCTGGTGTTTGCAATATCAGCTGGTCTTGCCTCTTGCAAACAACTTATGGCCTTGAGTTTGCTCGCATTATGTTTCTTTCCTTTTCTATCACTCTGAGAAGTTTTTCTAACACAACATAGTAAGTTTTGTTACTAGCTCAAATTAAGTGAATTTGGCACTAACCAGCTGAATCAGAGGGATGAAATGATTTGATATATTAATGAAAGGTGATAAAGGAAACCAATGGACAATGCCCAGAGTAAGACACTGAAAAAAGACCAAATGAAGAGGAGTGCTCGTGATAGGTCTGTTAAACAAAGGAATATGCTGACAGGATAAAATATGAACAATATGCTGACTGCAGAGAGATCAATCCAAAAGCAAGGAGTTATCAAAGGAGTCAAGTTAAAGAAAGCCATAAAAAGGGGAAGCAAGAAAGTGTGTGTTGTCATCATCATTGCCATCATGAATCCAGCTTTCAGCACTTGTCTGGACCATCCCAGCCAACGATGCACCCTTTGCTTCAGGAGCTCAGTAGTCATCTTTTCTGGTAAGTAAAGTAACATCTAGGATTGAGTGAGATAATTGTACTGTGTTTTTTTTTTCTCTCTGACTATAGAAACTGCTAAGATAATAATTGTTGTACTAATAATTGTTACAAAGTTAGACTTGGTTTTAGGACACTGAGTTGTCAGTCTTCATACTTCACACTCCCATTTAAGGATTAATTGTGCTTTAACACTCCCTAAGCACTATCTGCTGGACAGTGGTGCTATCACACTCTCTGCTTGCATCTCCTGGCCCTGCTTGGCTTCTGCCCCAGCTAGACTACTCTCTCTATGTTGGCTGCTGCTGTTGTACAATTTACCAGTTCCTCAAATGATAAGCAAAACATTATGAGGGGGATAAGGCAAGATGCCGTGTTTATTAGCATATTTAAAAGAGCACTCATACACATTCACACATACACATTCACTCCCAATTGCTCTGCAGATATTATAGTTACCAACTTCCGTTGCTCAGTACTGCACTAGGTGGCCAGCCTAGGAGTACAGACTCAAGACTGTGCTTGAGTGAAGTATGCAGAGTGTTACCCAGTTTCTTGGTACTAGGTCTCTCCCCTTTATAGGGGCATTAAGTTGGTGTTGGGTGACCAGTTCCACCTTTCTTGAGTTTACCACATGTCTTTGTTATCATAGGAGTAGGCCGTGTCAGGTGCAGACGGAGCCTTTAGCCTTGAAGGATTGCAGGCAGTGTCTTCAATCTTGTTTCTTCTGCTTATCACATTCCTCGCCTAGTACAGACTGGATTTAGAATTGCATCTTCAGCTTTTTCTTAGCATAGTTCACCATTTGGTAGCTTGTTTGTTAACATGTAGCCTACCCTGCTTTTACCAATCACTCTACACTTATTCATCCATACATCCCAACTATTACAGAAATATTCTTATTTTGCTATATATATGTATAATAACAAGCTTAATTTATAATAGAAAACTTAAAATTGCTACACTGCCTGCTTTTGGGCCAAAGCCTATTTTGTGTTTTCAGCCCCTGGTGGATTCAGGACACGCACGTGCCCCCAGGCACTATTGGGAACTCCACCAATCCCTGCTAGTCCCAAACCCAAACTGTAAAAAAAGGAATGCACATGCTGGCTATAACATAAAGTAAACCTGTGCTGAGTCCAAACATCAACAGTAGCTTACTGTCAGAGCAGCCATAACTCCCCTTGCCCTGGATTATACCAACCCGCCCAATAGCAAGCCTTCAGTGCTTTATTTGTTTCCTTATGAATTCCAAGGCTCACCAGAGCCCCTTCCTGTCATCCATGGCTGGGAGCTTCCCACTCCACAGCTTGCTGGGCCAGCCTGTCTCACCTGGCTCAGGCCCTAGGCTTAAATGCTGCCTAGGCCCTGCCCCTTCTGCTCAGGTGACACTTCTGCTGAGCAGGGGTTTCTTCTTATGGCCTGAAAGCTAGTTGCCATGACAGCTTGTGACTGCTGCTCTAGCAGCATCCCTGCTGCACCAGCCAGGCTCTGCCCTACTGGCCTATTTCCTTAGCTGCCTATTCCCTTGCAGTCAACTCCCCCAAGGCCGAGTTCTGACCGGCTGCAGATGAGTGCCTTCCCTCTATTAGGCAGCTCCCAATGTTTCTTGGTTGCCTTCCTTCTTGTGACTAGCCCCTGTTCATCCATCTAGGCTCTATCTGTTGCCGCTTCTCTCATTAAAGTATCAGGAGCCTGAGACTTCCTGTTACCGATAGGTGGCAGATAGGATGCTGAAGGCAGGGACATGTGAAACTGTACCATTATCAGAACCACTAAAATTGTATTACAACAGGAGCCAGAAAGGTTTTCTCCTCTGCCACTGTACCTCCCTCCCTCCCCAAGACAAGCACTGATGAGAAGGCAGGAGTCCTGAAGGGGAACAGCAAGTATAGCCAAACTGGTCCAGGAGCCAGGGTCACTCATAGGTAGAGGATCTGGAGATATTTGCACATGGCACCTAAGCCAGGAGAAAGTCTGGGGGAGTTTGGTAACTCCAGGTTTCACACAACAAGCAGTCACTGTACCAAACACACAGTGATCCACTAGCTTTGTAGCCCTGTCCCTTTCCCAGACAGAGCATCCCCTTCTACCCCCAACCCACCCCACAAACTAGTAAGCAGAAAACAGCCTGGAATCTGAGTGCATCATGTAGCAAAGCCATACTCCAGCAGTGTTGGCTGGTGGGAAACCACGCTCGGCTGGGTCATCATGGATCTGAGGGAACATCTGTTCACCAGAGTGCCCCAAGGGATGACAAGATTGAACAGTCACAAACTCCTCCATGACTATTTCAAGCTGGACATAAGGAAGAACTTATTTACTGTCCGAGCCCCCAAGATCTGGAATAGACTGCCACCAGGGGTGGTTCAAGTAACTACTTTGAACACCTTCAAGAGACATTTGGATGTTTATCTTACTGGGATCCTATGCCCCCTGTTCCTGGGGCAAGGGGCTGGACTCAAAGATCTTCTGAGGTCCCTTCCAGCCCTAATGTCTATGAAATATATGAAATCATGAGCTGAGAACCACATTAATAGTCTCCATGACTAAGAAAACATCTTTGGTTGTCAGATATAACACTCAAGCTCAATTCCCTGATTTTCATGTTGAATGGTATTCCTGGATTGTTGGTTGTGCCAGCAGAGGAAGTGAGCCATTTCCAAAGGATGAGTTTAAATGTCATCCATCTGGTAGTGACTGACTTTGGCTACAGAAACTTTGGGAAAAAAACTACCACTCCTGTAATGACAATTGTTGGGGGCATGAAAGGTAAGGCGTGAGAGCTCCCATGAGCTGGCAGTCCCAGACTAGTCTTAGAAATGCCAGAATCCTGGTAGGACTTTTTCCATGGAGCCACAGAGTGAAGGGAACAAGTTCCTGCTTTGGTTGCTTGGGAGGGATTCACCTGATCCTTGCTAGGCAACCCTCCCAGCCTGGCAGTGGAGGCTGCAGTCCACTCAGAGCACAACCAGAGACCCAATCTCAGATGAGCTGGGTGGTGGACTACAGCGCAGCTCCTGGACCCAGTGGGTGATAGTCAAGACAGGACTCACCAGAGGCATGACCTGTATGGGGGAGAGGAGCCCAAACATGAATTGCTAGGACTGTCAATGTACAATATTTACTACAAAGAAACCAAAAATATATATGAATCAAGATAAAAATGGGCAAAAAAGGTCCACAGCTGGAAACACAAACAAGCTGATAAACACTTTGACTGGTGAAGCCATTGCCAGATGGGGAAAATGGTGCACAGACACTTCTCAGTGCTGACAGATATCAAAAGACACAGGTTGGCTCTGTATGTGAACAGAGACAGTAGGTTTAATGGCATGTGTAAGAAAGATATGCCAAATAAATGCAAGAATAATGTTCAGTAATATGAATTATGAGGGAGAAAAGGAAAAGAAAGACAAAGTCAGTGGTGGCCCAATTCAGGATGTAGATAGTGAAGCGGTGTCTCATGATGTGAAATCTGTGGAAACACATGATGATCCCACCAGCCTCAAGAAAAAGATAAGCAGTCATGCTGCCAACAGCCACATCATGTAACTTGAGTATTTGATATATAATCTGGCTATATCCCTCCTCATTGTTAGGGTGCTGTCTGTGCAAAACAGGAATACTGTGCTCAGTTTTCTCATGATGAGACTTGTAGGATACTGGTCTCTCCTTCCACTCTGCCTCCCATGAACCTGTTACATATAAGGAACAGAGTGTAATCAATGACCTTGATAGCCCCAGTATCTGGGGAAGGAAAAGATAATCATTAGCAGCCAGTGTGGATTTGTTAAGAACAAATCATGCCAACCCAATGTGATCTCCTCCTCTGACAAATTACATAGTTGAGCGGATGAAGGGAATGTAATGGATATAGTGTACTTGGACTTTAGTTAGGCTTTTGATAAAGTCCCATCAGTAAACTGAAGAATATGGGCTAGATAAAATATGTTAAGGTGGAGAAAACATTGACCTGATAACCACAAGTGAAAGATAATCGTAAATGGATACAGGTATGTTGCAAGTCTAGTGTTATTTAAAATATGTATTGAATATTTGAATGCCAGAATAGAGAGTTTCCTGATCAGATCTGCAAAAGACTTGAAATTGCAAAGTATTGTAAATGCTCTAGAGGATAGGAGTAGAAATCAGAAGTATCTTGTTAGTTTGGAAAACTGGCCCAGAGACAACAGAATGATTGTCAATTCAGACAAATAAAAAGTTTTACTATTAGGGGGAGAAAAAAAAATCAAATGCATAAATACAGAATAAGTGGTTGGTATTGCTGAGAAGAAAAATGTAATTTTGGACTGCATCAGAAAGCATTGATATGAGTTAGACATGACAGATGATTGTTGCCCTGGGGGGTCAGGCCAACACTCAGGATCTCAATATAGCGCTGTTAGACAGGAGGGCATGGTGTACAATTACACATACACAAAACACACACAAATCAATTAGGTGCATACACACATACACACAACCAGCTCAGGCACATACAAATCCAAACCGGCCTAGGCACATGCATACTTATCACCAATTCAAGCACATCCACTATACACCCCAAAAGTTAGACACAGATCGTTAATTCGTACATCATGCACACAATGCCATATTTTTTATACATACACACACACACAAATATATACTTACATATACATACACACTAGCAGCTCAGATACACACACGTTCCAAATAACTAGTTTAGGTTTATGCACACCTATCACCAGTTTAAGCCCATACATGCTACACACACCAAATTTAGATGGAATCAGTTACTAATTACCAACACCTGCACATCCAATACACATACATGGATTACTAATTCATATACCACACACATGTAATGATATGCATATATGTGTGTATTTACTAATTTACATACATACCACCCACCTACACATACACAAAAGTTCCTAAGTTGGGTATTGTGATATGTATGTATGTAAATATGTATGTGTTTGGTGTACTTGGGACACCTAGGAAAAGGTTGAGGTAAGAAAGTAGAAGTGTAGGGAGTTAAAATTACCAGGACCGGGATTAGAACCGGTAGACTACAGAGGCCTGGGCTGAAGAACTGAGGCTCGGGGGGTAACTTTAGGTTAATTGATCTTAATTGATTAAAAGGCAATGCCCAAAGCCTGCAGAACAGGGAAGCATGCCAGCACAGAGTCTGGGACTGGAGCCAGAGCTACGGGGGAGCTGAAAAGGTAGATGGGGACAGGGAAAATGGGACTAAGGGAAAGTGTGGGTGTTAAAGAGGGGCTCTGGATGTGCGGAGCCAGAGGATGGCTCCAGGGCAGCTAGAGAAGTTGAAGGGAGCAGCAGTAGGTGCTGGAAGCTGGAGAAAACTGCAGGACAGCTAAGAGCAGCTCGGAAGCTGCGAGGCGGGGGGAGGATTACAGAAGGTGTGGGGGAAGCCTGAAAACAGAGGAGACGGACAGCAGAAAAATCACAGGAAAAGCAGCCGGTGGCAAGGCAGCAGGGAAGCAGAGAAAGGCAGCAGAAAGTCACAGGGAAAAGACAGGAGGAGCAGGGGAGGCTTAGAGGTAGCAGAAAGGGGAAGATGGAATTGGAAGGAGATTGGGAAACTGGCAGAGAGGGTGGGGACTGAAGCTGAGAATGAGGCTGGAATTTAAGTTAGGGAAGGGACTGGGAGTCAGTAAAACATGACCCAACTCAGGGTTGCAAATGACAGTGGTTTTATTGAACAGGGGAGATGGTGACACAATGTCAAATTGGTTCCCTTTCACCGACACACACACACATGCACGCACACACAATGGCAGCAAGGGTTATCGGGGCTTGATGCAGGGGCTGAAGTCCACTGAAGTCCAGGAGTAGAGGGAGAGAGAGACAGAGAGAGAGAGTCCAAATTGTAGGAGGAGTTATGCAGGTAATATCTACCTATCCAGGCTGGAAAGGGGTCCTTGTCCAGAAGGCGTTGTCCAGAGGGGGCAAGGCCTCTGGGAGGATAGGTGGTGTGGCATGGTGCTGGTCCAGATGGAGAGGGCATCCCACTGGGTCTGTCTTCATTGCCCCTTTTTATAGTGGCAGACCTTGTGTGACCCTAGTTATAGGAGGCATGCCCAGGCAAGGGTCAGCCCCTGGCATACTGAGCATGTGTGCTCCATGCAGGGATGTGCAGTTTTGGGTGTCTGTAATGGTGAGAGTTGCTGGTTCTGCAGGGTCTTTTGTCTTTCAAATGCTGGTCTTGACTTTGTTCCTGGGTGAGGTCCGTGGGTCCTGGATGAATGGTTGTGAGGTGATGGCTTGGTCATTACAGGCCATTCAGTAGAGGCCTGCTACCATTGTATTTCAATCATTCCCAATCACGCTCATTCATCCGGGAACCAATTTACATGGGAGGGGTACATGAATCATACAGTTGCAACACAGGGGATGCCCGAGCAGAGGACACAAGAAGGAGGCTTGACATATAAAATGGAAACATGACATGACTTTGGTTCACTTACAAACACAGGCCTAAACCATACAATATCCATATGAAACAATAAAAATCAATACGAAAATGATAATAATACAATATACAACAGTAAAAATCAATACAAACATAGTAATAATACAATATAAAGCAGTGGATATCCAAAACCAAAAACTGGCTACCAAAATAAAAATGTTTAAAGCTTATCCTCAATCTGAGCTCACTTATTCTTGCCTATAGAGAATAGAGAGGGAGAGAAAGAGTCAGAAATGGTTGGGGACGGGGAGGGAATGCATTTTAAAATAAATACAAAAAAAAAAAAAAACAACCTGGGGGTTCTTCTACATGATAATAGTCTGTATTCAGCCCCTAATAGCCTGACAGCCCGTCATACACATGGGCATTGGAGCACCCACCCTCATGAACTACAACTGCACCTCTACATCACCTCACAGTGCCACAAGATTGCCAGTCTCCTCCTCTGATAAGCTAGGGCCCTGGAAGGCAGCTCATGGCATCAGTGATGACACCATCAGGGGCTTGGGTGCTGGCAGGAGCCTGGAGCACCCTAAAAAACTGGATGGCATGGCCCTGGCAACCACGCTGCACTGCAGTGCCAGGGAGCAGAGTTGGGATGGAGGCAAAGTGGTGCAGCTGGCCTACAGCCTGTGCAAGGACAGCAGTGGCCAGCAGTTGCCCCAGGGTCCCTGCACATGTGCCCCAGGGATCAAAATGCCTGCAGGCTTTGAAGGGCCTGGGACTGGGGCTGCTATAGAGTCAGCCTAGCCCTGGGCAGGAGAGGCTCCCACCCCAGAGCCCTGGGGCTAGCCTCAGGCTGGAGCCCTAGTGGTGGGGCTGACCATGAGTAAATTTGCTCCTGGCTGGCATCTACACATGCGTTACTGTTCAGTAACTACTTGTGAGTAAATTTGCTACTTGTGTTTGCAGGTAGCAAGTTTACTTGCAAGTAGGGAAGTTTACTGAGCAGTAAGCATGTGCATGTGCAGATACGTAATCATGCTGTGCAGTAAACTGTGCTACTGCACAACAAAGCATCTCATGTAGATGAGCCCTGTTAAAACATTTCAAGTGCCTGTAGGTGTGGATAGCAGGCCTCTGAAACTTTGCAAAATCATTTGAAACCTTTCAATTGTTGTGTCTGTCCATGCCCTTAGATTATATACAAAAAAAAAAATTCCTTATGGTTAGAATAGTAAGGCATTGGAACAGATTGTTTAGGAAAATGTTGTGAAAATTTCTAATGAAGGAGACTCAAGGAGGCTGGTTAAGCATGGGACAGGGATGATTTAAGAATAGCATGCCTGTGTTAATCCAGGAGGTTGGATTTTCCAGTCCTATAATTCTGTGATTTCAAGGAGCCCCTTCTTTAACTGATTATTTTTATTTACATAATGGATAGAAAACAAAAGTCACTGTTTTATTTGCTCTTTAGGTTATGCCAAAAATTTCAAATACAGAACCATAGTGTCAACAACATTGTGATTTGTAGTGTTCTGAGTTCTTTGTGTCAGAACTATTGCTTTATTTTTTTTCTGTCATCTAATGAGGGGTGCCTTGAGTCTGATGAGCAGGGATCCTGGTGTTCTCTAACTTAAAAAAATCTCCAAATTTGGGTTAAAAAAAAGTAACCCCAAGTCTACATTTTTCTGTGATTAAAATGAAACACAACGATAGATAGATAGATAGATAGATAGATAGATAGATAGATAGATAGATAGATAGATAGATTTATGGTGTGCATATGTTCCTGGAGAATGGTACATAAATTGAATTTGCATAAAGCAAACCCACTTTACAATGTAACAAATAGGGATAGGTTTCCATGGCAGAGAGGGAGGGAGTGAGGCTGGGACTAGGGAAGGGATGGGGGGAGGGGTGCCACTTCTGGGGCTGAACAAAGCAGCATAGCAGAGGGAATAGAGGGCACTCACCCCAGCCCTGGCTGCAGTGGCCCCAGGAGTGACTAACGCCAGCTGCCTGTATCTGCTGGTCTCTTGTGCTCCACCCGAGTGGAGCCACCCACAGACTTACCTACTTGGGCAGGGGGCATCTATGCTGATCACATAAGAGTGAATTTACATTGCATGTATTGAATTATGGGTCTAAAAATGCTCATTGCATAAGAGTGAATTTGCATATAAAGAACCCACATATATCAAGGGAAACATACATATATACATACACACACACACTAGCCAATTGCCTATCATGAATGATGGAATGTTTAAGGGGGCGTTTACATCCCCCCCCACCCATCCCCTGCTCACCCTTTTGTAAACAGTCCCTCTGCTGCTACCACCTCCTCCTCCAGCCTCTGGCATGGCAGTTCTCTCTTCCCTGGCCACCTCCACCTCCTCTCACAGAGCAGCAGAGCTTCCCCCACCTGAGGATTGGTGGCAGCAGCTCCCTTCCCCACACCTGCCCGCCTTCACTTCTGCCTCCTCCCACACAGCAGTAGGGCTTCCCTCCACCCAAGACGGTGGCAGCGGCTCCCTCTCCCCTCCCACCCCCCCACCCGCCTTTGCCTCCCCCCATGGAGCAGCAGGGCTTCCTTCTGCCTGAGGAAGTGGTAGTGGCAGGGGGGGGGGCGCAAGCAACGCCCCCCCCCCCC
>NW_005842683.1:101067-102184 GCF_000455745.1 Alligator sinensis | reverse complement strand
CCCTCCCCACCCCCATGCACCTTCACCTCCTCCCCCAGAGTAGTAGGGTTTCCCTCCACCTGAGGAGGTGATGGGGGTGGAGTTTCCTCCATCTGCCTTCTCCACCTTCTCCCATAGAGCAGTGGGCTTCCCTCCACCTGAGGAAGTGGTGGCAGTGGCAGCAGCAGCAGCTCCTCCCTCTCCCCCCTGCCCACTTACTCCACCTCCTCCCACAGAGAAGTGGAGCTTCCCTCCACCCAAGGTGGCAGCAGCAGCTCCCTCCCCTCTGCCTGCCCTCTCACCTCCACATCCGCATCCACCCGCTTAGCAGAGGGACTTCCCTCCACATGAGGAGGAGCCACCGCCCTTGCCACCCTCATCCCTGCCCCTCTGACTGCCTCCTCCCATGGAGCAGCATGGCTTCCCTCCACCTTGGAAGCAGCAGAGGTGGCAGTGACAGCTCCTTCATCCTCCCCACCTGCCCACCTCTGCCTCCACCTCTGCCCCACAGAGTAGTGGGGCTTCCCTCCGTCTGTGGCACTGGTGGCAGTAGTGGTGGTGGCAGCTCCCTCTCTGCCTGAGGAGGCAGAGCCCCCACAACCAATCACTGCTGGCCCTCTGGGCCATGCATACGCAGTTGCCCAAAAGCATTAGGGACAAACAGCCACACAGACAGACAGAAAAAGCCCTTTATTATATTAGAATATTAGTGGTGTTTCATTTAAATCATGGAAAAATGTGGATTTGGGGTTACTTTTTCTTAAACCAAAAATTGGGGATTTTTTTTTCAATCAGAGAAAAACAGGATCCCTGCTGATGAGGTTCCAAACAACTGACTTAGGCTATAGAGGCACTTTACCCAAAGCCTTTTCTAACATGTTTCCCAACTAAAAAGTTGCTCCTGTATAAGCGGGACGTGGCATGGACAAGAGATTGGGCATGGGAACTTGATAGAGACAGAGACAGAGAGAGACAGAGAGAAATAGAGAAGCAGTTAGAAAGAGAAATAGCATCTGTGTGTCTTAGTTGTAAGAAAGAAGAAAAGCTCTATCTAGCAAACCCTTACCTTTCTTCTCCATTATATTTCTCCTTTCTCTGGAGCTGTTTCATTTCACAATCTCAATGTCTCATCTTCACC
>NW_005842683.1:100506-101036 GCF_000455745.1 Alligator sinensis | reverse complement strand
TCCTGCTGTAGGATCCGTGTGTGAGAAGTCCAAGCATTACAGCTTCTTATTCAGGGGATAATTGTTCCTCTGCCAGTTCTTTAATGTAGCTTCACTTAAGAAAAACAAAAGACCAACACATAAAAAGAAGAGAAAAGATCCAGGAAATTAGAAAAAATTGCCTTGCAACTTTGCATCTGCAGAAACACAGCTAAACAGTGCCAACATGTAGGGAGTGCATAGGGGTGCATGTGCGCCCCCTGAGAGCGCCAGTGCACCCCCTAACTGGCCGCACTCATCACTTAGGCAATGGGCAGGGGGGCCAGGTGGGAGCACCAGTGACCCCCCTGCAAGCACCAGCTGATTGCTGTTATCGCTGCAGCCACTTCTAGGAGCAGCCACAGTGATCGGCCAGCACTGTTACCAGATTTGCCCATTACTTTGGGGTGTGCTCATTTATTAGGGATAGATTCATAGATTCGTAGATGTTAGGGTCGGAAGGGACCTCAATAGATCATTGAGTACGACCCCCTGCATAGGCAGGAAAGAGT
>NW_005842683.1:100031-100400 GCF_000455745.1 Alligator sinensis | reverse complement strand
AACTGTGAAGAAGTTCTTCCTAATGTCCAGTCTAAATCTGCTCTCTGCTAGCTTGTGGCCATTATTTCTTGTAACCTCCGGGGGCGCCTTGGTGAATAAAACCTCACCAATTCCCTTCTGTGCCCCCGGGATGAACTTATAGGCAGCCACAAGGTCGCCTCTCAACCTTCTCTTGTGGAGGCTGAAAAGGTCCAGGTTCTGTAGTCTCTCCTCGTAGGGCTTGGTCTGCAAGCCCTTAACCATACGAGTGGCCCTTCTCTGGACCCTCTCCAGGTTATCCGCATCCCTCTTGAAGTGCGGTGCCCAGAATTGCACGCAGTACTCCAACTGCGGTCTGACCAGCGCCCGATAGAGGGGAAGTATCACCTC
>NW_005842683.1:93514-95690 GCF_000455745.1 Alligator sinensis | reverse complement strand
CCCAGTCTGCAGGATCACCCACAGGGGACCCCGTTTCCCCAGTTTGCCCCCCTCCCGACTAAGGCAGCACTAGTCACCCATGCAGGAAAAAGACACATGAATAGGGGTATGCTCTAATTTCCCCTAAGTCTCATGTTTCAGTTCTTGTTCAGGATTCAGCCAGAGCCAGTGCAAGTGACTGTATCATGCAAGTTCCTCTCTCTTTTATGGGTCAGAATCCCAAGACCACATAGACTATGGTTGGGCCAGCAGTCCTGAGGGTTCAGCTTCTCCCTTTCAATCCACCAGACCCATATCTGTTTGTTTTTTACTTGGAGAAGCTCTCCTTTCCACCCTACAGTGCTGAGCTAAAGGGGGACATGGCCAGGCCACACCAGGATGCTCTGATTAAGGAGGGTTTAAAACCCCTCACCCTGCCTACACATTCAAAGGCTTTTCCCTGCTCACTGCTCAAGGGGAAGGAGTGTTGCCAGGCCCCAGCCCCTGACTAGCACTCTGAGGGAAAGGGGGGTGAGGTGCAGTGCATGCATCTGTTGATGATACTAAGTTTTTCAATCTTCCTCTCTATGCTTCTTCATACTATTTGCAGAAAATCTGGCAGGTGAGGGGGCCAGCAGGAAGTTGATAACACAGTATTTAGCACTTCATCAAAACAAAAGCCTCTCTCATTAGTTCAAGCTCTTCTTAAACAGCTTTTACCAAGGAAGGAATGGAGGGACGTTACCAGCTGACCTGTTGATTAGCTCCAAAAAGCCCTAAGCAGATACTGTCCGCTCTGCCTTTGTCCTGTCCCAATGAAATTGGAGGTACACACACACATACACACACACCTCTCAGCATTAGCTAGCATACCACATACCAGCTAGGGTCCATGAGGCTGGGGTCCAAGCTGTGGGAGATGGGGGGGATGGGGGGGTGGGAAATCCCTACTTAAGAAGCTAGTTGGGTGGGGGAGCAGAGGGAAGCCAGGAAGACCCTGCTCTGCCTGCAGTATCCACAGGAGCTCTGGCTAGGGAGCAGAGGGATGGGGCCAGCCCTGTTCTCTGAAGCAAAAAGCCCAGTCCAGGGCTGCAAAGTATATGGGATGCTGGGGGACCCCAGTTTAACTTAAACCAGGAAGGGGTTGGGGACAGACATTGCATAAACCGGTTTGACCCAAATCAGTTACATCTGATTCTACATTCAATCATGTGTATCTCAAGCCTGTTTCAGCCATTTTGAAACTGGTTTATGTGCACTGACCTTATGATCTGTTATGGTTTTAAACCAGTTTCTGATCACTTAAACTGATTTGTGTGTAATGTCTGTCCCTAGCCTTAGTCCATGGCTTGACCTGAGTGTGAAGAGAAACAAAAGGGCCATTAGTCTGCAAGTAAGCATAAAAAAGGCCAGTGCTGGAAAGAATCTAGCTAAGACTTGAGAGGCATGAAGACCAGTAGATTTCATATATTTCATAGATGTTAGGGCTGGGAGGGACCTAGAAGATCATCAAGTCCAGCCCCCTGCCCCAGGGGCAGGAAGTCAGCTAGGGTCAAAGGATCCCAGCAAGATAAGCATCCAAGCATTTCTTGACTGAGTCCAGAGTAGGTGCCTGCACCACTTCTGGAGGGAGTCTATTCCAGGTCTTGGGGGCTCGGACAGTGAGAATTGTTTTCACTATGTCCAGCCTAAAATGGTCTTGGAGAAGTGTATGACTGTTGGTCCTTTTTTTTCCTTGGGGCGCTCTGGTGAACAGATGTTCTCCCAGGTCCTGATGTACACCCCTTATGTACTTATAAGCAGCCACCAGGTCCCCCCTGAGCCTGCGCTTTTCCAGGCTGAAGAGTCCCATGGCTCTCATCCTCTCTTCATAAGGCCTATTCTCCTGCCCTCTAATCATGCGTGTGGCTCTCCTCTGGACTCCCAAGATTCTCAACATCCTTATTGATTGTGGAGCCCAGAATTGGATGCAGTACTCCAGCTGTGGCCTCACCAAGGCTGAGTGCAGCGGGAGGATGACTCCTGAGATTTACTTGAAAAGCATCTATGGATGCAAGCCAGAGTTTTGTTTGCTTTACCAGCTGTGACATCATATGGGTGGCACATGTTCATCTTGTGGTCAATTATGACCCCCAAGTCTCTTTTAGCAGTGGTGCTAGCAAACATAGCCCTGCCAAGCCTATAAGAATGCTATCGG
>NW_005842683.1:81402-93474 GCF_000455745.1 Alligator sinensis | reverse complement strand
CCCCCCCCCCCCCCCCCAAGGTGGAATACCTTACATTTTTCGGTATTGAACGTCATCAGCTTTGTATCCATCCATATACCAAGTTTATCCAAATCAGCCTGGATCGCTAGCCTATCCTCAGGTGTGGACACTAGTCCCCAAAGTTTAGTGTCATCAAAAAACTTAGCCAGTGCACTTCTGACACTAATGTCCACATCATTGATAAAGAAGTTAAAGAGAACCAGTCCAAGGACAGAGCTTCGGGGGATGCCAGTGGTCACAGAGCACCATAATGATTCGCTACCATTGACCACTACTCTCTGTGACCTCGAAGCCAATTTCCCAGCCATCAGACTGTGGTGTAGCCAAGGCCACAGTTGGCCAATTTTTCCATGAGGAGGTCATGGGACACCAAATCAAAGGCTTTTTTAAAGTCCAGGTATAGGACATCAATTTCTTCTTTGTCCAGGTGATACATCACCTGGTCATAGAAGGAGATGAGATTCATCAGGCAAGACCTACCCACGACAAACCCATGCTGGCTCTCCCTCAGAATGTTGCCCTCAGTCAGCTTATCCAGGAGGGTCTCCTTGATAATGTTCTCCAGAATCTTATTGGGGATTGAGGTGAAGCTGATTGGCCTGTAATTCCTGAATCTACTTTCTGCCCTTTCTTGAAGATGGGTACCACATTGGCCTTCTTCCAGTCTTCAGGTACTTCACCTGAGTTTCATGAGTTTTTTAATATTTTTGCCAATGGTCAGGCTATGACACCTGCCAGCTCCTTGAGAACTCTAGGGTGTAATCTGTCAGGGCCAACTGACTTGAAGGTATTCAGCCTCTCAAGGTGATCCTTTAATAGATCAACACTGATGCTGGGTATAAATACGCCCTCACCCTAGGCATCCCATGTCTTGCTAGGCGGGCCAGTCCCATTGGACTGATGAAAGACCAAAGCAAAGTACCCATTGAGCAGATTGACCTTTTCCTGGGTGTTGGTTATCAGCTGTCCCGTTTGGTTCAGAAGGGGTCCAATGTTACCCTTGTTTTTTTTCTGACTCCCTACATATCTGAAAAAGGACTTTTTGTTATCCTTAGTATGTGAAGACAGATGGAGGTTGGTTGCAGCCTTGGCTTTCCTGATCTGCTCCCGGCAGGTACAGACCAGTGCTGAGTACTCCTCCTTGGTGGTAATTCCAGCCTTCCATCCTTTATATTCCATCCTTCCATCCACCTCTTTTGAGGTGCAGGAGGTCCTCAAGTTCCCTTCTGAGCCAAGGTGGGTTGCTGTGCCCTTTTGCTACCCTTTCTCCAAGAAGGGATGGCCATCCCTTGTGCTGTCAGGATCACTCCCTTGAGGAGCAACCACTCCTCTTCAACTCCTCTTCCTGTCAAGTCATGGTCCCTTAAGGCCTCGACAACAAGCCTCCTGAGCTTCTCAAAGTCAGCTTTCCTGAAGTCGAGGTCTTCTGTATTGCTGACTGACTTGCCAGCTTTGCGATGCATAGTAAAGGTGATCAGCTCATGGTCACTATCACCCAGCTTTCCCTCGATTCTTAGGTCACTGACTAGGTCATCCCCTTTGGCCAGTACCAGATCCAGCAACGCTTTACCTCTTGTCAGCCCATAGACTTCTTGAGACAGGTAGAGCTCATCCGTGCATGTGAGGAAGCTTTGTGACCGATCAGATTTGACCGAGTGCTTTTCCCATGAGATGTCCAGGTAGTTAAAGTCTCCCATAACAACCATGCACTGAGAGCAAGCAGCCTCAGTCAGTTCCCTGGAAAATTTCTGGTCCAGCTCTTGTTTCTGGTCAGGAGGTCTGTAGTAGACTCTTACCATGATGTCCCCTGTGCCATGTTCCCCACGTATTTTAACCCAGAGGGACTCCGGTCATCCTCCCTGGGTGCCAATGTCAGCTTACAGGGATGTGTAGCTGTCCTCGACATAGAGAGCTACACCCCCACCCCTTTTATCTGTATGATCTCACCTGTACAGGGTATAGCCATCTATACCTGTGATCCAGTCATAGGTGGAGTCCCACCAGGTCTCCGTTATCCCTATGAGGTCATAGTCATTCTTGTTTAGCAGGAGGATCAGTTCCTCCTCTTTGTAACCCAAACTCCTGGCACTGGTGTACAGGCAGGTAAGTGTCCCATTGGGGGCCCCTGCCTTGCCTACAGATCATTCCAGGGCTACAGTAGGTGTGCGTTCCCTTAAGTGCCTTAGCCTGCTGGATTTACAAAGGTTGCCCAGGGGGCTTGCAGTGGCAGTAATCCCTGCACCCCCTGGTGGGCTTAGTTTAAAGCCCAGTCAAGCAGGTCAACCAATCTGGCTGAGAAGAGCCTCCTCCCCAATGGACTGAGGTGGAGGCCATCTCTCCCCAGAAGACCACTGCCTCTCCCACCAAAGAGAAGACTGTGATCATGGAAGCTGAAGCCTTCATGGTGACACCAGCACTGCAGTCTTTGGTTGACAACCTTGACCCGTCTCTCCCTCCTCAGCCCATGACCCACAACTGGGAGGAGCAAGGAAGAAACCACCTGCACCCCCAGCCCCCTAAGCCCCACTCCCAGAGCCCTGTAGTCTCTCATGACCTGACTGGGATTTTTCCAAGCCACGTCATTCATGCCCACATGGATAAGGATCACAGGGTAGTGGTCGGGGGGCCGGATAATCTTTGGGATCCTCTCTGCTATGTCCTGGATTCATGCCCCCAGGAAGTAGCAAACCTCCCGGGCTAGGGGGCCAGGGTGGCAGAGTCTCGCACAAAGACCACTCTCTATTTCATCTTAGGGAGAGTAGGAAAACAGGCGTGGGTGATCTTCCCTTGCCTGCAGGTGGCATATCTGCCAGCTACCACGTCTCTGGGCCCTTCCTTCCTGGAGGCTGTTCCCCTTCAACTGCTGGTAGGGAACTAACTGCCTAGTCCCAGCCCTAGGGTTTATATGGACCTAGGGCCCTGCCTCCTCTGGCCGGCTGACCAGGTGCAGGTGCAGCCAATTCCTTTGTTAACCAGTTCTCATGGCAACCTGCACCTGGGTTGTTATCTGGATCTTTGTGCTCTCTCCCTGGGCAATCTCTGCTCTAAGAGGAACAGGCACCTTGGTGCCCTGTGACACACCTCCTCCTTTAAGACCCAGACTCACCAGGGAGCGTCTTCACTCTTTTCCACCTTGCATCCTTCATCTTGGTCCTCTTAACTTCTTGTCCTTGCTCACTGACAATTCTAACGCATGGAGGCGGAGGTTTTCAGGTGTCTTCTGCTCACCTTTTCCCCAAGGCACACCATGTGGGATTTAATGGGAGTTGCCCCGCCACGGGCAGTCCCCCCACATTAGCTAACCTTGGCAGGCTGAACTCTCAGTCAGTTGAGATCCTTGCCTTCTAGGGTTTACCCTCTCCTCCTACCCTACTCTCTCTCCTTCCCCCATCTCCGTATTAACTGTCTGTCAAAACTGAGTCCTGTTGTGGGCTGGTCTGAATCTTCTCGCTCTTCCCCAGGGAGCTCTTGCCTACTTTTGGGGATTTTCTTCCCCTCACATCTGACTCATCTATATTCAGCCCCTATATACCCTGGTCTCTTTCCTAGGGCATATTGTGGGGTTTCTCCCTCCCCCATGGCTCTCTGGAGATCCCGAAGCCTTCCCCACATCTCCCACTGTCTCCTCAATGCCTTCTGGGTGTATTCTTCCTTCCAGAACTCTATCTTCCCCTGGCCAGTGGGTTTTCCTTTAGGTCCCTTATAAATTTTTACATAAACCACACCCCTGCAACACACTGGTCCAAGTACTGAACCCTGGGGGACCCAACTGGCTACTTTCCACCAGGTAAGAAGAAAGAGAGAGTTCAGAGTACTATGTGAACTTTACCATAATCTAGAAAATTCAGTGAGAGACTTAAGGAATTAAGCAATAAATCAATAGGTTAGAGAGTCTAGTATGTGATTAGGGATCAATTTTATAGCTGTGTTGGTCTGGGAAAAAACAGATACACAAAGCTCTTGGATCAAAGGGAATATATTTTATTTTACCAACTAAATAGTAGCAAAAAATTCCTTTCTTTTCAACCTTTCAGGCACAAGCACCCTTCTTTGGGCTGAGGAGAAATCAAAGATTGTAAAAGTCCTCCTAGGTAGAAAATAAACTTCATTTTGCACAGGGGAGAGAGAAGCTGGAAGTGTATTCCCCTGGGTCTGAGAGTCGTTGTTTGAGAATGTTGCTCTGTGATGTGCAGATTAGGCCGTCTTCAGCCCTGGAGGTGTCTGGTGTCAGAGGCATCCAGAGACGTTAAAAATTCTTCTTTCTTGTTTAGCAATGAAGTTTATATTTCCAAGCAGATAAAATATGATATCATTCCATGTTTCAGGCATCAATTTTATAGCCATGTTGGTCTGGGGAAAAAAAGATTCACAAAGCTCTTGAATGAGAGGCAATATCTTTTATTAGATCAACTAAATAGTAGCCAAAAAAATCTGCACATCACAGAGCAACATTCTCACACAAGGGCAATGCAGAGGTGCAGAGGCAGTTTGAGTGGGGCAGGCACCTGCACACCCATATTTATGAGGCCTTGTCAGACAGGATGCAGGAATGTGGGCACTCCTCATCAGCACGGCAGTACCACAACAAGGTCAAGGCATTGAGGGCCCAGTGGGTGGCTGTGACCAACCACAACTGTCAGTCTGCTTGTGCCCACAAGACCATGCCCTTTATGCAGCAGCTGACCCAAATTTTGATGCCCTGGGACCCAGGCCATATCTGTGTGACTTACACCAGTGACACGTCACCACAGGAGAGACCCTCAGGCATTCAACACTCCATCCCATCCCACTCCCTCGATGCTTAATCCACTAACAGCTCAGAGAGCCCTGGCCAGCAGCTTCCTCACCAGCTGCATAGTCCTAGACCCCGCCATGAGGAATGACTCACCTTATTGTCCATTGTAACCCCAGGTCCTTTTCTGCAGAGCTGCTGCCCAGCCAGTCAACCCCCAGCCTGTACTGATGCATGGGATTGTTCTGTCCTAAGTGCAGAACTTTGCACTTGTCCTTGTTGAACCTCATGAGATTCCTTTTGACCCAAACCTTCAATTTGTCATGGTCCCTCTTTTTTCTGACTTTTATGCAGTGGGAAGAAATGGAGTGGGGGAAAAGCTCTCCTCCAAACAAAGGGACCATGAAATTGAAACAAAAAAGTGTCCTTACAACCATGCTCTCCAGCAGTGAACATGACTGCACCCAGATCCTTGTAAAAAGCAACATCCTTCTGCCTCAACTGGGATTTGGCACAGGGCAAGGGCAACTGAGCTACCCAAGTGATTATTTAAACACATGGGACAAAGTTCAAACTCAAACACCTGCAGTCCACTGCCTCAGCCCCTTAACAACCACACAGCAACACCCACAGTTAAGGAACAACACATGTGAACAGGAGGTAGGACAATAGCAATGGATCAGAAGAAACCTGGGCTCTCACCTTACAAGGTGGAGGAGCTACAAGAGAAACATGCTCCAGTAGAGGCTGTGGGTGATGAAATTTCAGTCCATCTCTGTCATACACTACAAAGATAGAGCTGGAGCACAAATTCCTGACTTTGCAGGTGTTCTCCAGGGCATGAATCCAGGCCACCAGGAGCCATGCTTGTCAGTCCTAGGAAATCAGCAAGAAGCATGACAAAAGTTAAGCTTTCAGACTATTTGAGGGCATGTGCTGTTGACAGTGGGATACCAGAATGTTTGCACTGGAAATGTTCCTTCTCTAAGGAGAAATTCTTAACATTTTTTAATTGAAGCAATGTCAGCCTCAAACACTCCCCTCTCCCTTGCACCCTCCAACAGCTGCACCAGGTGGGTCACTTCCATTTCTGCTTTCCAAAAAACAGAGAGATGGCAGGGATGTCCCAGATACACCCCAAGGAATTGTCTGCCTAAAAAAATGGAAGCCCCTGTTGTACTGGGTCAACTAATTCCCATTGTTGGAGGCACTGTTCTCCCTCTCAACCAGCTCTTCTGAGTTCCACATCCTGCCTCCAGCTTGGTGTTTTAGGCTAGGGACAGAAGTTACACATAAACTGGTTTAAACCTGTAACAGAACAAAAGTTCAGTGCACATAAACCAGTTTCAAAATGGCTGAAACTGGATTAAGATAAGCCTTGTTGAATGTAGTATCAAACTTAACTGAGTAAGTCAGCCCAGTTTATGAAAATTCTGTCCCAGACCCCTGGTCCAAGTTAAATCATAGTCCCCCAGCATCCCAGCATGCTTTGCAGCCCTGGCTAGGGCTGGGCTGTCTTCACAAGAGAACAGGTGTGTCCCTTTCCCTCTGCTCCCTAGCTCAAGCAGTGAGGGCTGACTCACTGGCCTCACTAGTTGGCTCACTGTCTCCCCTCCAAGCAAACCCTGATTGGGATCTGGAGCCAAGGAGGGGGGTTAAACTCACCTTCCCCCAAGGACAGAGCTGCCCTGCTCTGCTGTCTTAGTGCTGGCTGCAACTGTGGACTACAAATCCCAAAAGCACCTGGAAACAAGAAGAGGAAGTGATAAGCAATCCTGTAGAGTTCTGCAATCCTTCCTGCTGCTGTGATTGTGGACTGCAAATCCCAGAGACCCTGGGAGCAGCAGGAAGAGGAAGCAGACATACAGCCCAGGATGGCTATGTGCCAGAGAGCTGTGCTTTAGCACCCTCCAGCTTCTGGCTTAAGCCACTGTAGGCATATGCCTGCATTTACTTAATCAAATGTGAATGCATTGGTGACAAGGAGGGGGGTGCACACGGGTGCACATGCACCCCCTGAGATCAGCCAGGCACCCCCTGGAAGTGCCAGCCTGAACCACTGGCTCAGTGATCAGCTGCTAGAGGACCATGCCCTCCACCCCTCCATTATTGATCTGGTGCCCCTCCAGACTCAGGAGTCACCAGTCATTTATGTGTGAATGTCTGTTCATTTGCTTATTGGTTTAATTTTTGCAGCTTAGACTAACCTGCAAAGACTAAATCAATTCAGCCTCAGGCTTTTTAACTGTCTATACTTAGCCTTAATGTCAAGGAAAAGGTCCCAAAGGAAACATGGAGGGGAGGGGAGGGGAGGGGAGTTGGCCATCCCTGGCATCTGGACTCAGAGAATCTCTGATATAGAGCGGTTATTTCCTTGTGTTAGAAAATGGGAAGAGAATGGCAGACTTGGAACCCTAAGAACATGGACATCCACTGATGGGGAAAAGCAGCATCCTCACATCCCCAAGTTTTTGCTTTGGGAAGTGGAGAGTTTGTGGATGTCTGAGACATGAGAGAACCATCTTAAAGTACAGCTGCAAGTCCTACAAAAGTCACAAAATCATTGATGAGCCAGGTACCCCTGGTCTGCCCAAGTCTGAGCAGTCCTGCATTGCCTCTACAGCTCAATGATACTGCCAGGAGGAAAAGCAGAAGTCATAGTATCATAGTGTCTACTTCAAATCTACTTGAAGTGGATGCCAAGATCATGCATAGGCATGGGTGTCAGATTTTAAAACCAACACCTTCACCACACAACACTTCTGGTGAGTTTCACAAGTGTTTCTGCTTTTGTTCTGGTAAGTTTTGCATTCTGGCAGTGTTTTAATTTTGAGGCTTCGCATCTCTGTTCCCAGCCCCACCTTAAACCATCAGCACAGGGATGTCCTGTGCTCTCCCATGGGAACACCACCAGCACCAGCCATTCTCGCCCTCTGGGACTTGCAGGGTCACCCTCTCCCTGACCCCAGGACCTGGAATGTAATTTTCAAAAGAAAGAAAACAATATGGAAATAGGAGATTCCTGGCAGGAAGGGAATATTTCCCAACACAGAGCCTTTAACAACAGTTTCAGGCCTTTAGCTGCACACCTGAGTACAAGCTTCTGAGTGACATAAGGCATTTATGGGAAAAGCTAGCACAAGTAGCTTTCTTGTAAGAGGAAGTCTTCTGAGTGGAACCAATACACAGCTAGACCTACAACCAGTGCGTTTAAAGCACAATGCTTTCACCATTCGGCCATTTAGGAGAGGACCTGTAGGCCCTTCTTACCAGTGTGAACTTTGCTCTCTCCTCATCCAGTAGCACATGGGAGGCTGCCAGACCTGGTTTGTCCTGCTCCCTCCATTTCTCTCAGTG
The DNA here is from genome assembly GCF_000455745.1 of Alligator sinensis. NCBI lineage: Eukaryota > Metazoa > Chordata > Crocodylia > Alligatoridae > Alligator > Alligator sinensis. Next base: position 85,364 of record NW_005842683.1, on the reverse strand, counting down.
CTACCTTTCCTCCTGTTCACAACTTTGTTCTCTCCCTCATAACCCTCTGCTGCTGGCCCTTCCCAGGAACCAGGAAAGGGGAAGATCATCCACCCTGACCATGACCAGTGCCCCCTTCCCTGGCCAGTCACTGCCCACATTGCCCTGAGAGCCCAGGGCTGGCCTCACATTTGGCAATGCTGAAAGCTCTCAAGTGAGGGCAATGGGGAGGCAAGCTGGGGGTATAAACAGTTTGTAGAGTAGTTTATACTGTGAGAATATGGCCTTTGGGTTGTTCCATTTTGGGTTGTCTGGTTCAAACAGGACAAAACAAACCAGGAATGTGCCACACCAAACTGAAAGTCTTTATTTTCCAGTGAAAATCCCTGAAAACCAAAGAAAAGCAGAGCCAAGCAAAGCAGGACAGGAAACAAGAAGGAAAGAACCTCTCCATTGTGTAAATCAAAATGAGAAAGGGGCCTTATTTTTTTAACCCTTTTTTCATCCTAAACTGCCTGGTTTGCATATCAGCAATTGAGAGGCATCAGAGCAAAGCAGATAATATTAGTTTGAGACTGGAAACATTGTCAATGCATAGGGGGTGCACGAGAGTGTGGTGCACCCTCTGTGAAAAGGTGCCACTGACACTGCTGGTGGCACTTGTGGGCAGTCACCACCCACCACCCCTCTCGCTGCTGACAGAGCTGGCGGCATCTGCGGGCAGTCCAGGATCACCACTGGCCCCCACCTACACTGCCAGCAGCATCTGTGGGTGATTGCCAACCACCGGTTGGTGCTCACCATTCCCACGCCCCACTGCCAACAGTGCTGAAGCCACCTGCAGGAGCTCCCCGCTTGCTGCCACTATGCTCCCACCACTGATAGTGCTTCTGCTGCCTGTGGGAGCTTCCCATTCCCCACAGCCTCTGGGGGCACACAGCATTCATGACTGGAAAGACCCTTGACCAAAGATGGGTATAGAGAGCCCGACAGAAGGGCTAACTGGCTATGTGAGCCTGAGTACATCAGATAGTAAAGTATCAGACTTTTAATCTGAGGGTCCAGGTTTCAAGTCCCTGTTCAGGTGGTAGCTGTTTGCTTTTGATCCCTAGACATTAGGGCTTTTGATTCATATATTTCAGCAATATTAGGGCTGGAAGAGACCTCATGAGATCATTGGATCCAGCCCCCTGTGCAAAGGGCAAGGAGTCAACTGGGGTCAGATGTTTCTTGTTCTAAATGTTTCTTGAAGGTACCCAAAGTAGGTGCTTGCACCACTTCTGGGAGGAGTCTATTCCAGACCCTGGAGCCTCAGACAGTAAAGAATTTTTTCCTTATGTCCAGTCTAAATTGGTCTTTCAGCAGTTTGTGACCATTAGACCTCGTCTTCCCTTGGGGTGCCCTGGTGAACAGATGTTTTCCCAGTTCCTGACGCACACCCACAGGCTTCCACCAAGTTCCCCCTGAGCCTTCTCTTCTCCAGGATGAAGAGTCCCATGCCTCTCAGCCTCTCCTCATAAGGCCTGCTCTCTTGACCTCTAATCATACATGTGGTTCTCCTCTGGACTTTCTTAAGCTTCTCCATGTACTCTAAAGTGTGAAGCCCAGAACTGGATACAATACTCCAGCTGCAGCCTCATCAAGGAAGGCTGAGTAAAGCAGGAGGCTGACTTCTTGGGCCTTGCCTGAGATGCATTGGTAGATGCAAGCCAGGGTTTTATTTGCTATGCTGGCTGCGGCATCACATTGGTGGCTCATGTTTATCTTGTGATTAGTCATGACCCCCAAGTCTCTTTCGGTCATGGTGCTAGCAAGTGTAGCACTGCCAAGCCTATAAGTATGATGTGGGTTCTTTCTCCCACAGTGGAGCACGTTGCATTTCTCTGTGCTGAATGTCATCAGGTTTTGATCCACCCACCCTGTGAGCCTGTCCAAATCAGCCTGAATTCCCAGCCTATCCTCTTGAAGTAGATTCATAGATGTTAGGGTCGGAAGGGACCTCAATAGATCATCGAGTCCGACCCCCTGCATAGGCAGGGAAGAGTGCTGGGTCTAGATGACCCCAGCTAGATGCTTATCTAACCTCCTCTTGAAGACCCCCAGGGTAGGGGGGGAGAGCACCACCTCCCTTGGGAGCCCGTTCCAGACCTTGGCCACTCGAACTGTGAAGAAGTTCTTCCTAATGTCCAATCTAAATCTGCTCTCTGCTAGCTTGTGGCCATTATTTCTTGTAACCCCCGGGGGCGCCTTGGTGAATAAATACTCACCAATTTCCTTCTGTGCCCCCGTGATGAACTTATAGGCAGCCACAAGGTCGCCTCTCAACCTTCTCTTGCGGAGGCTGAAAAGGTCCAGTTTCTCTAGTCTCTCCTCGTAGGGCTTGGTCTGCAGGTCCTTAACCATACGAGTGGCCCTTCTCTGGACCCTCTCCAGGTTATCCGCATCCCTCTTGAATTGCGGTGCCCAGAATTGCACGCAGTACTCCAGCTGCGGTCTGACCAGCGCCCGATAGAGGGGAAGTATCACCTCCTTGGACCTATTTGTCATGCATCTGCTGATGCATGATAAAGTGCCATTGGCTTTTCTGATGGCTTCGTCACACTGCCGACTCATGTTCATCTTGGAGTCCACTAGGACTCCAAGATCCCTTTCCACTTCTGTGCCACCCAGCAGGTCATTCCCTAGGCTGTAGGTGTGCTGGACATTTTTCCTCCCTAGGTGCAGCACTTTGCATTTCTCCTTGTTGAATTGCATTCTGTTGTTTTCTGCCCACTTGTCTAACCTGTCCAGGTCTGCTTGCAGCTGTTCCCTGCCCTCCGGCGTGTCCACTTCTCCCCATAGCTTTGTGTCATCTGCAAACTTGGACAGAGTACATTTCACTCCCTCGTCCAAGTCACTGATGAAGACATTAAAGAGTATCGGTCCAAGGACCGAGCCCTGCGGGACCCCACTGCCCACACCCTTCCAGGTCGAAGCCGACCCATCCACTACGACTCTCTGGGTGCGACCCTCCAGCCAATTCGCCACCCACCGGACTGGTGGTGGGATACCCTATCGAAGGCCTTCCTGAAGTCTAAGTCTAAGTATACGACATCCACCCCTGAACTGAGTCAACATGGCCGGAGACCAACTGGCAGCTTTCTCTAGGGAGGATTTTTAAAGATAAACAGAAGAAAAAAGGCTCTTTCACCCAAGTGAATAATACAATTGAAACAAAATATTTTGCAATGCCCTTACAAATGGTCTCTCCAATACTGAACATGATTGCACCCAGCTCTTTGGAAAAAGGAGCAAGTTTCTCTCCTTGCAAAGAGCAGCCTTCATCTGAACAAGGATTTAAAACCTGGGCCATCAGAGTAAAAGCCTGATGATCCACTGACTGATGTGATCAGTATCTCATTTGACATTCCTTTTTCTGTGTGCTGCTGTTGCTCCTGACCCATCCCAGCCTCTGAGAGTGGGATTCCTGCTCCCACAGGGATGTCACCTGTTCTACTTCTGCTGATATTTTCCAAACAGTTGAGGTTTTGTCTGAAAAACACAAATAGGAAACCAGTTCCATTTGCAATTTTATTCCATATCAGAGGGTTTTTATTTTGAAGATGCCTGTTACTGAAAAAACAAATGTTTCACTTTAACTGAAATCTTGCAACTGTTTAGTTGGTCTAAAAAAATCACATCTACCCAAAGAAACTTGCCTTACTTTAATTGATAAAGACAGGAAGACAGAAAAGGGAAGTACCCAAAGAACATTTCTCATTTCTCTCCAGACCTAATGTGGCTGATAAACATTGCATGCCTGTGCACAGCTGCAACACAGCACAGAGGTGGCCAGGAGAGCAGCACGGGGCAGGGTGAAATGCCACTGTGGGCTGGGGCTGGAGAGGCACCAGGCTCTTTACTGCAGAGGCTGGGTCAGGCTGTGCTTGGAGCAGGCAGTGGTGGCAGTGGGAGGGGGCTATGGTGGGGCAGGGGCTGTAGCC
>NW_005842683.1:48105-81387 GCF_000455745.1 Alligator sinensis | reverse complement strand
GCCCCCTCCCCGCCCATAGCCCTCTCCCAGCCACCCCACTGTGCCTGCCCCAAATGCAGTGTGGCCCAACCCATTGCTCTGTGGGAGAAGGGAGGCAGAGGCAGAGGCAGAGGCAGAGACATAGGCAGGCAGATGATGGGGAGGGAGTCTCCACTGCTGCTGTCACCACCACTTGCTCAGGCAGAAGGAAGCCTCACTGCTCTGCAGGAGGAGGTGGAGGTGGTGCCAGGTGGGCAGAGGGGAACAACAAAGACCTGTTCAACTGCCAAGGAAGCTGACAGCAAGGATTACCTCTTGCCTGGAAGTCAGGTGCTCCCATGTACAAGGCGGGTCTTCAACCACCTAAGCAACAGAGCCCTGTTTGGAAAGAAACAGCAGCAGGAAAAGCAGGGAAGCCCCCTGTGAGGAAGGGCAGAGTACCAGGATGCTGGCACGGCTTGTTCCTGTTTGCTGCCACTGAACTGCTCATTTAGACAGGAAAGGCCCCTGAAGAGGGGATGGAAAGCCAGAAGCAAGGCTGAGCAGAGGAGGAAGATGCAGCTCTGAGAAGGGATGAGGGCACGGGAGGTAGAGAACAGGATGAGGCTAATGGTCTGACAGCTTCCTTGGACCTACTTCACATGTGTGATGCTCCCTATAGGCTGATGAGGGGACAGCAAAGATCAGAAGGGCAAGAGGGCCAGCTGAACTGTTACCAGAAAGAGTGAGTGGTTCACAGTTAGAGGTAAGAACCTTGCAAGAGGAAAAGGGTTTATCTGCCCCGAGTTTTGCTCCTTCCCTTGCTTTAGGAGCCTAAAAAAAGCAGAACTCCTCCAAAGTGAGCTTTGACCAGTAACATAAGTAGGGTGAGGTGAGTGAGGACCTGCCACAGGCCAATATACAGGTATGCACACTGGAGAAATCTCCCCAAGTCTCTCTCTCTGCCGTAAGGCAGCAGTCCAACCCCATCCCCACCCCCATGTTACCTGCCTGCATGACTGGCTAAGGCTGTAAAAATTCCAAAGGGAGGGAGAACCTGCTCCTCCAGTGTGTCACATTCCCACCACTGCAGGTCATATGACTAGTCATCTCACCTGTAAGGCTCATGTCTTTTGAAAGCACTGGTCAGCAGCCAATGGGACTGCTTCTGGTGGGATTTAGTGATGAGGTCACAACAGGTGTATAAGAGTGCCTCCATGAGGAAGGGGGACAGATATGCTTTGGAACACAGCAAACAAGCCATACAGCCTCCAGAAAAAGAGCTTGGTCAGACTCTGGGTGTAAATGTAACTTACCTGACTTTTAGCTAGTAACTTAGGATGAAGTGCCCTAGAAGTGTACCAAAAGGCTACCAAGCCAATTCTGTTTGCTCAGGATTTTTCTTTTGATACTTTTCTGACCTGTACCCCTCCCCATGCCTACCCTCTCCAATCAATAAAGCTTATCTGTTATAACAAACTTTGATATACCTGCTTAAGAGGAATGAGGCAAGCCTTTCCAGCTCCCTTTTGCTCGGCTGGCTAAGGGAGACTATTTGTGAATGCTTCAGGTTAAGAGAAACACCCCAAAGTACCATGGTGTGTTAAGCAACCCCAAGGTCTACAGGGTCTGTGTACCCCCGGGTGGCACAGATCCCTAAAAAAGACCAGACCCTGGGTGGTGGTGGCAGTTACCCAAGGCTTGTGGTGTGCTCCAGGAAGGGGGTTGGCCAGACATAGCACCCCAGGGGAGACACTTAGAGCATGGTTTTTGGTCAGGCACAGTGAGGCCAGTGGCTCAGCACAGGAGCGCCCCCTACTGCCCACTATACACACCACCTGCAGCAGCCCTGAGGGGTAGGTTCCCTGAAGGCTATCCCTGGTGCTGTGTTTGCTTCCCTCCCCCAACCAAGAAGCCATTGGGAGAGGAGCTATACTTCCCATAGCAAAAATCCCTGGTAGGGGGTTTGGATGCCATTCTGCTCGGCCTCTTCCCTCCACATAACCTGGGTTCAGGGCTGCCCAGCTTCTATGGCTGGGCTGTGCCTGCCATAGCAAAGGCCCCACAAGGTGCTGGTGCACCCCCTGCTATAGCTGGTGTGCAGTGAGCTCAGTCCTCAACTGCAGCAGCAGCTGCCACCACAGTGTGGAGAGAGCTGGGACAGCTAAGCACCCCCCCCACACACACACACACATACATACTCCTGTAACATCCAGTAGTTGGCATTCTGCCCTGGGTTCTGCAGGAAATTGCGGCACCTCCACTTTTGACCCAGGTGTTCAGCACTTGAGTTTTGTTCTCTAAGGCATCTCTTAAAGATCTGGTTGAAACAGAACAAGACATTTATGTTCCAGGACAAGAGGGGAAGAATAGGATTGATTATCAGGCAGGCAGTGGATACACTCCCTTTTTCTTGGGGCTCACATGACATTTGAATTGTTACAGTTCCACAGTAATCTGCACCCCCCCCCCCCACACACACACACACACACACATACACACACAGAGGACACAGAGGCCAAGGGAGCCTCGACAAATTGGAAGAGTTTCAGTTTCCAGTGAAATCCCCTTCCAAAAGCCTCCCATCTCAAACCTGGAAAACAAGTGTGGAAAAGGAAGCCATTCTCTTTTGGAGCATGGTCACTACATGCCTGAGCCCCAGGTTCGCAGCCTTGGCATGACCTTCAGGGCTGGGCCTTAGCCCTTCTGATTATAGATGTGAATGTGCCCAATGCAGCTCTTGGGCTCCCCTCAATTCTTTAGCACAACAGGTGGCTTTGGGATTCTCAGAAAAGAGGAGCTTTGCTGCTTATGGCTTGTGGCCTACCAAGAATGATGCATCCACTCTGCAGCAGCCACTGATGGCCACGAGTTTCCTGCAGAAACCTAGATCCTGAACGTCTGTTTCCTTGCCTCTTTCCATGGGGCCCATTTGGGGTTGAAGCTGCTGCAGAGGTTTGTCAGCTGAAAGGAGAGATGAATCCTGGATTTTGGATTGAAAAGACAAAACAAAACAGAAAAAAAATCTGCTGCACTCACAATTGAGCTACCCCTGAGGTATTTTCATTGTTTTGTTTGTTTGTTTGTTTGTTTGTTTGTTTGTTTTGGGGTGGGGTTGGACTGATATCCCAGGCTTTGCTAGCTGGCTTCCCAGTCCCAAAGGGATGTCACCCCCTTGGGGCTGACCCTGCTTCTGGTGGAGTTTTGTCAACAGTTCTGTTTTACGTTTAAAAAATGAAGTTGAAAACCTCTTTGGTACCATAGGAGAATGCAGGTGACAGTCAGCTGTTGTCAGCAGTTGGTTCTCTATTCCTGAGAGGGAAATCTGAACATGGGACAGAGGAAAACCTTAGCAGTGGGAATAGAGAAAAAAAATTACTTCCTTTGACTTAGAGGCATGGGTTTTTGTGCTATCTCCTACTGGACCAAATGTACCCTCGGCAGAGAAGGCTAACAAACTTAGAGGCCCACACTGCTCTTCCTCAGCTAAAGAGCAGTTGGACCAAAACCACCCCCTATCCAAATGAGAACAGTCTACCTAAGGAATAGAGGAGGGCTGTGAAGTGGTCTCTCAAGCAATGCTGATCTTCATTCAGTCCAGTAAGCAGCTGGGTTTTCTTGGGCCAAGGCTTGTCCAGGACTTGGAACCCCAGAAGAAAGCAGAGGACCAAATCCTCAACGAAAGAGCCTACGGCCCTGTTTCCAAAAACAGCTGCTCAGGCAATACAGAGATTTGAACCCAGGATCTCCTGTTTACAAAACAGGTGCTTTAACCAACTAAGCCACAATTCCCTAGTACAAGCACTCTAGATAAGGCCTCACCAATGTTGAATAGGGGGGAAGAATCATTTCCTTCAATCTGCTGGCAACACTCCTATTAATGCAGCCCAGGATGCTGTTAACCTTCTTTGCAATAAGAGCACACTACTGGCTCTTATTAAGTTTATTGTCCACTGTAACACCCAGATCCTTTTCTGCAGAGCTGCTGCTTATCCTGTCGGTCCCCAGCCTGTACCAGTGTATGGGATTGTTATGAGCTAAGTGCAGGACCTTGCACTTGCCCTTATTCAACCTCATGAAATTTCTTTTGTTTCACTCCTACAATTTGTTGAGTTCTATCTGAATCCTAGCCCTACCCTCCAGTGTATCTACTACTCCCCCAAGCTTCATGTCATCTACAGACTTGCTGAAGGTGCACTCTATGCCATCTTCCAGGTCATTGATGAAAATATTGAACAAAACTGGCCCCAGGACTGACCCTTGCAGCACTCCACTTGATACCAGCTGCCAACTAGATGTTGAGCCCTTGATCACTACCCACTGAGCCCAACAATCCAGCCAGCTTTCGATCCATCTTACAGTCCATTCATTCAACTCACACTTCCTCAGCTTGTTTGCAGGAATGTTGTGGGAGACCATATCAAAAGCCTTGCTAAAGTCAAAGTATGTCATGTCCACTGCTCTCCCCACATCCATAAAACCAAATGTCTCATAATAGAAGGTAGTCAGCATGTGTGGCATGTTCAGTTTATGGCACTGCAGAAGGGTCTATGATGCCACATACTGCATGTACATGCTGTTCAAGACACATGCCTTGGGTGAATCCTCTCCAGCTCCCTGGATATGTCCATATTTTCTAAATAGTCCCTAACCTCTTCTTTTGCCACTGTTGGCTGTTCATCTCCACCCCAAACTGTATTTCCAGGTGCAGTAGTCTGGGAGCTGACCTTGCCTGTCAAGACTGGTGTGAAAAAGGTATTGAATACTTCAGCCTTTTCTGCATCCTCTATCACTAGGTTGCCTCCCCCATTTAGTAAAGGACCAACATTTTCCCTGATCCTCCTCTTGTTGCTAACATACTTGTAGAAACACTTTTTGTTACCCTTCACAACCCTTGCCAGCTGCAATACCAATTGCACTTTGGCCCTCCTGATTTCATCCCTGCATGCCCGAGCAATTCTCTTATACTCTTTCCTAGTCATTTGTCCAAGTTGCCACTTCTTGTAAGCTTCTTTCTTGTTTTTTGCTTACTGAAGAGGTCCCTGCTAAGCCAAGCTGGTCTTCTGCCATACTTGCTAGTCTTTCTGCACATCAGGATGGTTTGTTCCTGTGAAATGGTTCACGCTTTTCTCTCTTTTACAGCATTTCCCATAGTGCAGACACCTCCTGACCAATGGCTGAAAGCAAGGCCGGTCCTGCATATGAAATTTCAATGACCAATTTAAAATAACGGTGCATCTTGCACAAGAATGCAAGATTGTGACTAGGACCATACAGAATAGACATCCCCATTGACTTCATCTCCTCTGCTAGTTGCAACTGTACACAATGTTTTTTTCATGCTAAACCATTAATAAATGACTATATATCCCTAGTGACTGAATCCTGGTTGACACATTCCCCCCATATTTCTCCAAACAGGTATTCAATATCTGTCTGGGGTTTTGCAAATGTCTCCATAGATCATCACCGATGCAGAATATTGTTAAAACAACTACCCAGAACTGTCCTATGATCAATGCAAACTATTGCAAATTCTGCCCCATTGCTAAAACAATTACCCAAAAGACAGTGCCCTGCAATCAATGTCCCAAGGTATTCCATTCAGTCAATCAAGACCCATCCCATCTGATTGAAGTAGAACCTCTGGACTAATCAAAAGCGTGCAAAAACAAGTTTCACACATGGATGCTCCAAAAAACAGGATCTGAGTGGTAAGCAATTGTAATGCAATGGTTCCTTCCTACCTGCTTTGTTTGGATTTTAATTGACCAACTATCAAAGAGGAATGCTTTGAAGCTATACATTTGAACTGTATAAGAATGAAACAGAGTTACCAGCAAGGTGTGCACTCCAGGAGAGACAGAAAAATCATTCTGCACCCACCTTATCACTCCCAGACCACTTTTACCTGATATATCCTCCTTCCCCACTACCCCACCCTGTCTCTCTCACCCCCTGACACCCCATTTCCATTTTTACTGACTGGCTTTCTTGCCTGCATTGCATGCCAGCCTCTGGCCTTTTTACTATTCCTTCCATCCAGGAACAGCACACACACCAACTGCAGGTGCTTCCTCAGCCTGACGAAGGGTTCTCAGCCCAAAACCTGGCATCCCAGGCAGCTAAGCTGAGCTCACCTGGAGCCTCACAACTCCACTGTAACCAGCAAGCCTCAGGCCTGTCAAAGACATGATGGGTCTGGGCTTTCCCCAACCAGGACTGTGTGCATGCGTGTGGTCCTACCCACCTTTCACTGAGGGGATCCTTGGTCCTGGCATTCCCTGGGGCTGCTGCACCTCTGGCAGTCCCACCAGGCCTCCCAACCCTGGCAGAGTGCAGTTTTAGTGGTCATGCCCAGGACCTGGGACCTCCTCCTTCCCATTAGCCCCAGTCCATATCTCCTGGCATGGGACCTCAGCGGAGGCATGTTCTTCCCCTGCTAGCTGGTGATGCAGTGAGTCTCACCTCCAGCTCAGAGAGCAGGGCATTAACTGTTTGTTTTTTTTTAAAGGAAATAGGTGCAGACAGAGTGAGGAGGGTGGGAACCCCAGCAGCAGGAGGTTCACCTTGAGGAACACGAGCTGCTCCACCAAAGCAGGATCCACGGAAGTGCAGTGGGGTTTCACAACATCCCCAGCAATGCTGAACACCCTCTCACTCAGAGCACCGGTTGGTGGACAGAACAGCTGTTCCTGGGCAACCGTGGCCAGATTCTGCCACATCTGGCAGTGGGTTGCCCGATAGGTTACTGGGTTGCAGTCCAGTGGCTCCACGTCCTTGCTGAGATAGGTAGCCTCCAAAGCCTTGGCACTACTTTCCCAAGGCTGGGATCTGTTGCATCTGCACTACAACATTGAAGCCATGGCCTTGGCCCACATTGGCAGTGGCTGGCTTGTAAAAGACTGGCTGGTGCTGGTACTGGGAGTGCTGGCATGGAAAAGTGGATCCCCCTCTTCCACGTCCCCTCACCTCTGTCCTTCTGCCTCCCTGACTGTTCACCAGCACCTTGGTCCAGTGATCGAGGGTTTGGTGCTGCCAGTGCATATGCTCCTTTTCACCCTTGGGTCACACATGCCAGCCAACGTGTGGACCTCACTGGACTGCAACGGATCCAGCCATTTCCTGATGCCCTCCTTCAGCCGCTTCACCAGTGCCTGCACCTCTGGTGACAGCGGCATGCCCCAGCTATGAACATTTATTCCCTGGAACTTCTCCATTTGGTTCTCAAGTTCCCTCACTATGGGGACCACCTGGCTAAGGAGGGCATCACCAGGAAGGGCTTGAGGACCACCAACATCTGGGAGATGTTATCCCACTCTGCTTTGTTAAGGGGGCCACTGATCCCAATCTCCCTGAGCAGGGCCATCTCAAGTATGGCCGTCTGTTCCTCCACCAGCCTTTCCAGTATCAGGTATGTGGAGTTCCACTGAGCCTCTACATCCTGCATGATTTTGTGCTGTGGGATGTTCAGCTCTGCCTGTTTCTCCCACAGCATCTTGCCTCCCTGAATGCTGGGGTGGAAGGAGCCCGCCACCTTCCTGCACTTTGAAATCAGCTGAGTGGTAGTGATGGCACCATCACCAGCAGGCCTGTCCCCCTATAAGGCATCCCTGACTATGAGGTTCAGCTTGTGTGCCACACAGTAGATGCCAACAAAGTTAGCATCACAGACCACCTTGACCATATTGGCCCACTGTTGGTGACCATGAACTTGCGGGTGAGCTCACCCTGCCCAGTGAGCCACCCCTGCACCATGCAGTTCATCACCACCATGATCTCCCTTGCTGTGTGGAACTCATCCATCACCTTGGCTTGAAGAAGAGACCACTGATGGCCTGACTTATCACATCAGTGCCCTGTGAGGTGTAGCAAACCCCCCCAGTTTTTCTTTTTTTTAAGAAATGCATTCCCTCTCCTTCCCTAACCATTTCTAACTTTCTGTCTGACCTCTCTATTCCTTATAAGTAGTTATTAGTAGTATTAGGTAAGCTAAGTTTTTATATGACAAGCCCTTTTTTTCATATTGTAAATAGTGTTTTGCTAGGTTTGTATTGATTTTTACTGTTATATATTGTATTATTATCATTTTCATATTGATTTTTATTGTTCCATCTGGATATTGTATGGTTTAGGCCTGTTTGTAAGTGAACCAAAGTTATGTCAAGTTTCCATTTTGAATGGCAAGCCTCCATCTTGTATCTTCTGCCCAGGCATCCCCTGTGTTGTAACTGTGCAACTTATGTACCCATCCTATGTAAATTGGTTCCTGGATGAATGGGAGTGATTGGAAATGATTGAAATACAATCGTAGCAAGCCTCTACTGAATGGCCTGTCATGACCAGGCCATCACCTTGCATTGATTCATCCAGGAACCATGGACCTCTTCCAGGAACAGAGACAAGAACCCAGCGTTTGAAAGACAAAAGACCCTGCAGAACCAGCAACTCTACCATTGTACCCCACCATTACAGATACCCGAAACTGCACATCCCTACATGCTCAGTACACCAGGGGCCAACCCTTGCCTGGGCATGCCTCCTATTACTAGGGTCACACAAGGTATGCCTCTATAAAAAGGGGCAGTAAAGACAGACCCAGTGGGAACGCCATTTCTATCTGAACCAGACCAGCTTCACATCACACTGCCCATGGACCCCAGAGGCCCTACCGGTGACCCACTCTGGACAACACCAAGCTGAAGGAGACCCCAACTTGCCATTGAGGACCAACTTCCACCCTGGGATAGGTAGATATCGCCTGCACATTTCCTCCTCCAATTTGGACTCTCTCTTCTCCTGGACTTCAGCCCCTGCACCAAGCCTCTTTAACCCCTGTTGCCAGTGTGTGTGTGTGTGTGTGGGTGGGTGGCAGAAATGCCACCGTCTGTGTCTCTCTCCAAAAATCTGTCTCTGTCAGCTTGGGACACTGGGGTTGAATTCCTAACGGAGGGGGGGATTTTCCTTCCTGCCTACGTGACAAAAGCCTGGTATCTAGGCTGTAGTCCCTCTGGTCACCTGAGTGGGGGGAGGGAGAAGCCCCTGCTCATCTGCCCAAGTAACCAGTGATGCTTTTTAAATTGGTTGGCTAACTACCAACACTGCTGGCTTCTATTGGACTGGCCTGCTGAGGTCAGAAAGGCTATATAAGGGCCTGGTCCAAGAAGGAGCAGAAGCCATTTTTTCCAGCATGGCACAAGCATCAGGACACAGGGAGAGAGTTTGATCCATCTGAAACACACTCTCTCTGGAAATCTCTGAGCCAGATCTCTACCGTCTTCTGAATGATACTTGTAAGTGTTTCTAGAGACCTAGTCAGCTCACAGTGATGCATTTGCATGTCAAAAGGCTACCTCAGCCAGACTGTTTTGCTCAATGGTAATCCCTTGATAGTGCTCTACCTCTTACCCTATTCTACCTCATCCTGTTGGGAGCAATAAAGTTCTCCTTTGTGACTGGTGTAGGAAACTTATTGAGGGGTGGGTTTAATTATGCCTAGGAAGCCCCTTGGGTAAGTGGACTAAGGGAGACAATCCTTTTTGGCCCCCAACTTGGGGAAGTGCCCCAAGTTCTTGTATTGGGTTGAGTACCTGTAGGATTATTAGGCCTGTGTTTCCCCGAGGACACAGGACCCAGACAGTCCCTTCTCGGGGTGGTGGCAGCACACGTTACCCCTGGACTCTGCAGTGGGGCTCGAAAGGGAGTCTGCCAGGGCTTAGGTGCCCCTGGAGAGACACGTGGAGTCTGGAAGGTGGATGGGCATGGTGAGGTGGGAGGCTCAATGCAGGAGCTCCCCCTACTGGCCCGCCACAGTGTGTACACACAAAGGAACCAATAAGATATTGTGTCACCATCTCCCCTGTTCAATAAAACCACTGTCATTTGTAACCACAAGTTGGGTTGTCTTTTACTTAGCCCCGGTCCCTTCAAAATCTTAATTTCCAGTCTCTGTCTCTCTCTCTCTCAGCTTTCCCCCACTTTTCCCTGCCACGTCTCAGCTCCTCTCTGTCCCTTCTCTGTTTCCCTGCTGCAGCCTCTTGGCCCTTTTGCTTTCTGCTGTCCACCACCTTCTTCCCACGTCTTTCCACAGCCCTTCCCACCATTTCTACCGCTTCTAGCCCCCTGGTCCCATTTCTGCTGTCCACCGCCTCCTTCCCGTGTCTTTCCGCAGCTCTTCCTGCCACTTTTAGCCTCTCAGCTCCGCTCATTTTTGCTCTCTCCCCATCTCTCTCTCTCTCTCTCTGCCTTCTGTTCCCAACCTTTCCTGCCCCTTTCCCCTTTTCCTCTGTGTTCTCCAGCTTTTCCCCACACCCTCTCTGGCCTCCCCTTCTCCCCCCACAGTCCTCTGACCTGCCACCAACTTAACTGCAGCTCCTTCAAGCTGCCCCGCAGGTTTCCTGGCAGCCAAAGCCCTTCTCCAGCTCCCAGCACTGGCAGGTGCATAGGTGTGTAGGTGCTTGAATTGGTGATAGGCATGCATTTGCCTAGGCTGGTAATTTTGGATGTGTATGTGCCTGGATTGGTAGTGTGTGTGTGCACACCTGGTGGAGGCGCATGCACCTAGAGTGACCTAATTGATTTTTGAATGTGTGCACATTCAATTGTACACCATGTCCTCCTGTCTACCAGCACAATATTGTGATCCTGAGATTTGTCCTGACCCCACAGGGCAATAGAGGGAGAGGTAGGCATGATCTCCACCCCGGCTGCTCCAGATGTCTGAGGTGATGTGCAAGGCTACCTGCAGTCCTGTCTTGTGCAGCTTCTCCCTCAAGTGCTCCCTAGAAGCCAAGCCAGTCCAGCACATGATTTCTCACATTTCTGATACCTTGCATTTTCTAATCAAGGGCAAAGTTTCATCCCTAAAACTGCTTCTTCCAGACTTGGACTTGCAGGGAAATAAAGGTAGCTATACACCTGCAGAGAGGCTACTCCGACATCCTATAATTACAACATGTCAGAGTGTGGTAATTACGATGCTCCAGTGCACGTGTATTAGCATCCCCACACTGAAAGGTGGAGGCAGGGGCACTCTAACTAAAACTTGCTCAGCTAGCTTTAGATAAAGTGCCTCCACCACCATTTTTCAGCTCAGGGACACTGAAACAGGTGACACTCCAGGCACTTTAATAAAAGCAGCTCTCAGAGCTGCTCTGTTTAAAGCTCCCCCCTCTCCCCCACTCCCAAAACACATCTATAAATGCCCTAAGTGACTATCTCCATTGCCTCAGTTGTGTGGGCCTCCAGGTTCCCTTCTGCCTCCTGCTTCCTCAAGCCCTGAGGCATTAGTTGTGACTGCCCATGCTGCCTGTCCCAGGAGAGCAGGCAGGGCAGGATTAACCTACTACCCAGACACCTCTGTGGCTGATCTGCTACTCTTCTGGCCCAGAGAGCAGCACCAGCAATGGGCAAGCAGGTTAACCCTTCATTGCCCACTCCCCCAGGACAGACAGCATGGGCAACCACAAGTAACTTGAAGCGAAGGGGTGGGGGTAGTGGTCTGGGGTGCTAAAGAGGGCAAAGGGGAGCAGGACGGGTGTTTATACTAAGATGTAGCCTAGAGTGGCTACATCTTAGAGTAACATGAGCTGGGTAGCTTGGATCAGAAATAGTCCTGCCCTGGAGTGGTGTAAACAAGTTTCAAAAAGAGTGCTTAAAATCAGTTTCAGGTGCTCATGTGCAGACAGTTCAGGGGTTAAGAGCTCCAGAAGCTGCCCCAAATTACTGTATAACAAGGCCGTCAATGTTTCATTATTATAAACTGTGATTGTCACTGAAGGATCCACATATAAGGCTCTCTTGTGCAGTAGCTGCCTATCCAAAAGCCAAGCATTTCCCTACCAATCCTTGTACAATATCCAACTCCCTGGTATCCTTTCAGATCTGATCAGAAGAAGGTCTTCCCCACTCTGTGCAGGGCCAGATGTAGTAATACACTGTCAGAACTTCTTGTGACTACTGAGCAGTTCCCCAAACTCCAGCAGTATCACTGCTCTGATCATTGCTTCTTATCTCCTGGCCATAAAGAAAATAACAAGCCAAGATTGCACATGCAAGAATCAATTTCAAGGAAAGACTTGTTCTGAACTGAGAGGGTTTTAATAGATGTCTTATTTCTTGCAAGAATAGCCTTTCTGTCCCATGCCAAACTGCAAGTATTCAAGCATACATGGCTGCACTCCCAGGGCAACCCCATGGATGCATGCAGGATAAAGTGTGCTAACACTTTTTCCCAGGAAATCCATGCATGTGCTTGTTGTGGGCCAGGATCCTGGGACAAGTGGGTCATGTTTTCCTCCAAGCATCTCACAATGCACAGCTCTCACTTCAGCCCCAGCCACTTTGAAATGGATGGCAGAGCTGTCCAAAGATGACAGGAACAGGTAGCCTTGCCCACCCATTAAGGCCCACCATGGTATCTTGTCAACCATTCTGTCCTCATGAGCCATGTGCTTGAGGCATCACACAATTCACCACTGCCACTGCAGCCCCAGCTGGTCTTGAACTTGGATCGGCTACATTAGCACAGGGGGCAGAACTGCCCAGAGGTGACATCAGAGGTGACAGATCACTGGTGACCCTTCATTACTGTATGGAGATGGATATCACACTGTCATTGTACTATGACTTTCTCTCACTCCACCTTCAACCAAAGAGGAATTATGTGATTTATGTTGATACCTCATTAAGTCCCTGCACTTCCAGGACAATGGCTGAACAGGAGCTACCATGTTCCTCCTAGCTCTGCCTGGCTTCACACCTAGGACTTGAGATAAGGCTCTAGGCATCATTCTAAGGATCCTGGTGGCTTTCCCAACCCTCAATTTCTCCTTTCCACTGAAGGTTTCAGTGCTTGTTTAAGTCCCACATTCCTATGACTGCCTTGCCTACCAACCCTGCCTCCTCTCTTTCACCTCCACCCCTCCAAATGAAAGCTGTGGCCTTCACTGTAATGTAAAGCAAACACTAGGAAATATTAAAGCATTTTATTCTAAACAATGTTGGAAC
Source organism: Alligator sinensis (assembly GCF_000455745.1). NCBI lineage: Eukaryota > Metazoa > Chordata > Crocodylia > Alligatoridae > Alligator > Alligator sinensis. Next base: position 68,421 of record NW_005842683.1, on the reverse strand, counting down.
AAATGAAGTGGCCAGGAGTAGTCCAGGATGGATCATGGCTGACTACATGGCTCTGGGAGACAGGCTTAGAGATTCAGGGGCACAAGTAGTCTTCTCATCGGTCCTCCCAGTCAGAGGCCATGGCCAGAACCATGGCAACTTCACTGAGGAGGTCAACTCATGACTTCAAAGCTGGTGCCACAGTGCTGGGTTCAGCTTTCTAGACCATGATCCTTACTTCCAGGATAAGACCTTGCTGGGATGGGATGGCCTACATCTCTCTCCAAAAGGTATAAGTCTGTTCTCTTACAGGTTGGTAAGGCTCCTACATAGAGCTTTAAACTAGCTTTGGCAGGGGACGGGGATGCCGAGTTCAGGACAAGATTGGGTAGGACAAGCCATGAACCGCATGCTGGAAATGACCAGGTAAGTACTAAGGAGACCACTAAAAATCAAGATAGGGAAATACTGAGGGCATCTATCGGGGGGCTTAGGTGTCTCTATACTAATGCTAGAATTATGGGAAACAAGCAGGAGGAACTTGAACTCCTGCTTGCAAACAAAGACCTCAACCTGGTTGGTCTAACAGAAACCTAGTGGGACCCTGCCCATGACTGGGTAGTGGGCATTGAAGGCTACAGGCTACACAGGCAGGAAGATTGGGAAAAAAGTGGGGGGGGGTCTATGTGTTAGGGAACAATATACATCCTCTGTAATAAAGATCGGGACAGAGGACGGGCAAATCAAAGTCCTATGGTTCAGATTAGAAGGGGATGGGGTGAAAGGGACTTGGTAGTCAGGGTCTACTACAGACCTCCACACCAGGGGGAAGCGTTAGACCTAGAATTCTCAAACCAGCTCTCAAAGGCAGCATGCTCAAAAGACCTAGTTGTCATGGGGGACCTAAATTACCCAGACATCTGCTGGGAGGAGCAGTTGGCCAGGTCTGCCTGTTCACATAGGTTCTTAACTTGCATACAGGTCCTGCATGGAACACAGGAGGTATGCAGTCCCACTAGGGGAGATGCCTTACTTGACTTGGTGCTGGCCTCAGGGGAGGACTTGGTGGGGGAGCCACAGGTACAAGGTAACCTAGGGGATAGTGACCACCAATTGATAGGATTCACTATCCAGCATAAGGTGGGAAAGACAAATAGTAGGGCATTAATGGTAGACTTCCAGAAGGCCAACTTCAATGAGCTCAGGAGATTGGTTAGGGTGGGTCTGAGGGGTAATCACATCTGTGAGATGGGGGATCCAAGAGGGGTGGGAGTTCCTCAAGGGACTGATCCTACAGGCACAGAGAGACACCATCCCAGTACACACATAGGGTGGCAAAAGAGCCAAACAACCTTCTTGGCTGAGCAGGGAAATCCATGGGAGCTTTCAGAGGAAAAAAAAGAGGCCTAAAGGCTGTGGAAGCAGAGGAAAGCCACCAAGGAGGAGTATACCTACTTGGCTCAAGCTTGCAGGGAAGCAGTGAGAAAGGCCAAAGCACATACAGAACTCAAGTTGGCAACAAAGATTAAGGATAACAAGAAATCCTTCTTTAAGTACATAGGGAGCAGGAAGAAGGCACAGGGTAACATAGGGCCACTACAGCATGGATTAGGGCAACTTATAATTGATAGGATGGAAAAAGCGGAGCTCTTAAATAATTTCTTTGCATCTGTTTTTCTGGACACAGATACAAATGCACCTCCCAATGAGTCTTTAGTCTGGAGTGAGAGTAATACCCATCCACCAACAGTTAGCACTGACCTAGTGAAGGGGCACTTGGAGAGGTTGGATGTATTTAAGTCAGTGGGCCCTGATGATCTTCACCCAAGGGTACTAAAGGAATTGGCTGATGACATAGCAGAACCACTGATGCAGCTGTTTGAGCACTAGTGGCACTTGTGACAGGTCCCAGAGGACTGGAAAAGGGCCAACGTGGTCCCTATCTTCAAGAAGGGGAGGAAGAAGGACCCGGGTAATTATAGGCCAGTTAGCTTCACCTCTATTCTCAGCAAAAATCATTAGAAAAAATCATTAAGGATCACATTTGCAGGGGGCCAGCAGGTAGCACAATGCTGAGGGGCAACCAGCATGGGTTTATAGCAGCCAGATCCTGCAGGACTAACCTGGTCTCTTTTTATGACCACGTCACAAAGTGCTTAGATGCAGGGGAGGAAGTAGATATTATTTACCTGGATTTTAAAAAGGCTTTTGACACAGTGTCACACCCAATTCTTATGCATAAACTGAGTAGCTGTGATGTGGATTTTTTCACAGTAAGGTGGGTGAGAAACTGGCTTATGGGACGCACCCAGAGAGTGGTGGTGGATGGGGCGGTTTCTCCCTGGAGGGATGTGGGTAGTGGTATCCCCCAAGGCTCTATCCCTGGACCAGTACTGTTTAATTTCTTCATCAGCAATTTGGATGAAGCTGTTGAAAGCACCTTGCCCAAATTTGCAGATGACACTAAACTATGGGGCATGGTAAACACACTGGAGGGCAGGGAGTGAATTCAGGCAGATTTGGACAGAATGGGGAAGTGGTCAGATCAGAATAGGATGCAATTTAACAAGGATAAATGCAAGGTGTTGCACCTGGGGAGAAAGAATCTCCAACACATCTATAGACTGGGGGGTACCATTCTGAGTACCACAACAGCAGAAAGGGATCTCGTAGTCCTGGTTGATTCAAAAATGAACATGAGTTGCCAGTGTGATGAGGTAATAAGCAAGGCTAACCACACTCTTTGCATCAGCAGGAGCATCATGAACAGGTCTAGGGAAGTGATAATTCCCCTCTATGCGGCATTGGTGAGGCCACAGATGGAGTACAGCATCCAGTTTTGGGCACCGCACTTCAAAAGAGATGTGGATAACCTTGAGAGGGTTCAGGGAAGGGCTACTCGTATGGTTCAGGGCCTGCAAGTAAGACCCTATGAAGACAGACTGAGAGATCTGAATCTCTTCAGCTTCTGCAAAAGGAGGCTGAGAGGTGATCTTGTGGCTGCCTACAAACTCATCAGGGGAGGCCACCAGGAAATAGGGGATGCTCCGTTTACCAGAACACCCCTTGGGGTTACCAGAAATAATGGTCACAAACTGAAGGAGAATAGATTTAGATTGGACATAAGGTAGAAATTATTTACAGTAAGGGTTGCCAAAATATAGAATGGGCTTCCAAGGGAGGTGGTGCTTTCCCCTACCCTGGAGGTGTTCAAGAGGAGATTAGACAGGCATCTGGCTGGGGTTACTTAACCCTAGTGCTCTTTCCTGCCTGGATCAGGGAGTCAGACCCAATGATCTATCAGGTCCCTTCCAACTCTAGAAATCTATAAATCTATGAATCTATAAACAGTGGCCAGCAGGCAGGTGAGAAAAAAAAGTGGCCTTGCCTTTAGGCTACAAAGCAGGGAGATGGCTACTGGCTTTCTGCTCAACACATCCTCAGAATGAGTGGAAACCCACAAAAAAAAGCCCCAAACTCCCCCCATGGGGCACAAATATGAAGTCCTCAAGCTGTGGCTTCTTGCCAGCTGCTGTTGGACCTAGTTCCCATCCTCCAGTGGTCCCTGAGCACCATCATCTACAACCAGTTGGAATTGGAGTGGTAGCAAGCAATACAGGTTATTTGGAAGGTGGTTGTAACAATCTAAGGCCTTGCATTTGGAACATGGTAGCAATGACTATATGGCTGCTTCTGCCACTTCTTAGCTGTGTGTTAGGTGAAGGCCACATCTGTGGTACCCTAGCTTGTGACCTAGTCTGTTGCAGAACGCTAGATTAGTGGAACCACTGAAGACTATTAAAAAAGAAGAGATAGTCATTAACACCTGTAAATGGAGTATTTAAAAGGAATCAGGTAGATTATAACAAGCCATGTAGTCAATAGACACCCTCAGTACTGCCTAACTAGAAATGCTGCTGCCACTACCAGACAGTTGTTTTTAAACTTTGGGTAGACCAGGAATCAAAGGGGGATGCACCAGCATCACTTTCCCCAACCTCCAGAACCTCCTCTGGGACAAATGTCTGCAGGCACCTGAGCTATGTTAACTTGGGGTGTGGGTGGGGGCTTTTCTGCAAACAGGTGAATATGCCCAGAGCAGTCGTGGCTGACTGGGCACGTGACCATCTGAGCTGGAGCAGACAGGTGGATTCCCCTGGAAATTTCAGGACTTATTGGAGCAGGGCCCACCATTTCAGGTGATCAGGTAGAAGTCCCTCAAAAGTTCAGGTTTTGGGACAAAGGCATAGCCAACCATCTCAGGTAGAAGCTCGTGGAAAGTTTGGGGCAAGGTGGGGAATGGCCAGCCATCTCGGCTTCATCTGGTAGAAGCCCCTGGAAAGTTCAGGGCTGTTGGGAGGGGAGGAGGCAGGCTGGCCAGTAGAGCTCTGGTCACTCTGGAGCAGGGGGAACACCAAGCTGGAGTGAGACAAAGAATCATGTGCCAGAACCTGCACCCATATGCACCCACCTATATCCTCACAGTGAGATCCGCATTCAACCAAGGACACCAAGACCCCATGGGCATGACCAAATACCATGGCAAAGCCTACCCCAACCTTCCCTGATTCCCAACTCTGGTCACACAAAATTGGGTAGTTGTGAAGATGAGGGATTTCATAGCCTTCTGGGGCAAGCAGGAGACCCAGGAGCAGATCCTTACTGCACACCAGAGCAAGGAGGTGTTCAAGCAGGTTGCCAAACAGATGAGAGCTCAGGGCCACAACAGAGACTGGGTGCAGCTCAGGGCAAAATAAAAGTGAGTGAAGGTTGAAAACAGATGCACTCACCATGTCAACCAGACCTCTGCTAGCAGAAGACACATCATGCCTTTCTACAAAGACTTTTTTAAACTCAAAAATTGGGGATTTTTTTTTCCCAGAGAAAACCAGGATTCTTGCACATAACCTATTCTGGAGGCAGGTAACCACCTGATCCTGCATCCCCCAATGTGACTCACAAAACATCACCAAAATATTTTATTTAACTCTGCAAGAACAGTGTTAGAGACTGTTACTGGTGCTGGGGTTCCAAACACCATGCTGCACCCTGCCCCACCTGGCAGCACCATGGGGATGGTGTAGCAAAGTTCATGTTCTGGGGTGACCATGATGACTGCTGGTGACCATGAAACCTTCATCCTACTCCAGCTGTAGGATGTCCTCCCCTTCTCATTCATCTGCCATGGCTTGATGTGTTTGTTTAATCAAAAGAGAGGCTGCCTAAGGGTCCTGTTGCAAGCCCCTGTTCTTCTAGAAGCCAGTAGGTCCCTCCCAGATCCCACTGGTCTCAGATCAGGAGAAACAGAACTAAGTGGGCCCTCCTAACCCACCCATGCCCCCTCCCCAGGGCGTGTGTAGCCTTAAGGGTTATTACATGGATCCAATTAGACTTTACATCATACCCATACCGCACAGATGTTACTGTGCAATTATTCCCTTGTCAGACTCTGCCCCTTTTCTTTTGCTGGTCCTGCTAGCTCCAGTCCACCATGCCAGATCAAGCTTCTGGGTTCCAGCCCCTGTCTCTTCCCTCAATCCTGGGCCCCCTGTCCTTCTTGCACACCTTTGGCCCTGTCCTTGGCCCTGCTGCAGACAATAAGCCTACTCTGACTCTGTCTGTCTGGGTCCCAGACCCTATGTCTGCCTTAGTCTGGGTACTGAGCTTCCATTGGCTCTCTCACTGCTTGCATTTCCTGGCCTTGCTTGGCTTCTGCCTGAGCTAGACTACTGTCTCTCCATTGACTACTTCTGTTGCACTATTTAGCAATTGCTCAAATGATAAGCAAGACTTGGAGGGGGATATGGCAAGATGCCGCATTTATTGATTAGAATATTTAAAAGAATGCTCATACATTCACACACACATTCACTCCCAATTACTCTGAAGATGTTGTAGTTACCAAAGTCTGTTGCTCAGTACTACAGTAGGCGGCCAGCCTAGGAGTACAAGATGAGGAGCAGGGCCTCATATAGACGCATGTCTGTGCTCCAGTGAAGTATGCAGAGTGTTACCCAATTTCTTGGTGCCAAGTCTCTCTCCTTTATAAGGGCATCAAGTTGATGTTGGGTGACCTGTTCCGGCTTTCTTGACTTCATGCCTTCTTTGTTCAGACTTCAGTATTTTTCCATTCTGACAAGTGGTCAGGCTCATATATACTGTCCCAGGGGTTGATTCTCAAGCACTCTGTTTACCACATTTCTTTGTTATCACTGGTATAGGCTGTCGGGTGCAGACAGAGCCTTTAGCCTTGAAGGGTTGCAGAAAGTGCCTTCAATCTTGTTTCTTCTGCTTATCTCATTCCACTCCTAGTACAGACTGGATGTAGAATTTCATCTTCAGCCTTTCCTTGGCATAGTTCACCATTTGGTAACTTGTTTGTTAATGTGTAGCCTACCCTGCTTTTAACAATCACTCTACACCCATTCATCCATACATCCCAACTATCACAAAAATATTCTTATTTTGCTATGTATAATATATACATATATACATTATACATATATACGTATAACAAGCTTAATTTGTAATAGCAAACTTAAAATCACTACAATGCCAGACAGTGCATCCCCTTCCATACCCAAAATGACCCCACAAACTTGTAAGCAGAAAAGATCATGGAATCTGGGTGCATCATGTAGCAAAGCTGTATTCCAGCAGTGTTGGCTGGTGGGGATGTAGCATGAACTTAACTAATATAGCTGATGTCAACATAGAGTGTAATAGTAGTAAAATGTAACCATGTTAGTCTTGTCCTGTAAGCAATTTAAAAACTCCATTTTGTATCCTTCTGCTTGACATAAGTGAATGAACTCTATATAGCATTTATGTGTGTGTGTGTGTAAAAGGGTAAACGGTGAGAGAATGGCATAGACAGGAGAAGATGTAACTGTTTATGTTAGCAACAAGGCACCAAATGTAAGTTACCAGTCAGAAAACAAATTAATAAATGACTGAAGAATCCCTTTTGGGCCTAGGGCACAAAGAAGATAACGATGAGAAGGAATGCACCCATCCTGTCATACGGCCAGCAAGAACACTCCAAGGCTGAGATAAGCTGAAGACAAAAGAAGAACAACTGCAAAAACAGAAGCTGAGTATGGAAAAACCCCAAAGAACTGAAACAAAGGATTCCAATCCCTATAAAAGAACACTTTAAAAATGCCAAATTGGGTAAGTCTCTTTCTCTACCGCTGTTTCATCGGAGCACAGATGCATTTGTTCACCCCACTCCACCTGTTATCTTCAAATCTGCCATCTTCAAATCATCATCATCTACTCAATAAACCCAGATTTGCCACCCAGGGCTGATATTGAGCAACTATTGCTGGTAACTATATCTGGTGTATATGTAGATGGAATGGTTGTTTTACGTATGTGTATGCCTGTGTGTAATGATGTGTATGATGATTTGTGTGTGTTTGTATGAATGCTGTACCTGAACCTCTATGTCTAACTCATATAATCAATAAACACGGCACCTTGCCTTATCCCCCTTTATAAAGTCTCGCTCGTGATTTAATCAATTGTCGATCTGAGTAATATTTTTGGTGGAGAATGCGGGCAAGAGTGAATAAAGTTCTATATTGCAGTTATTGATCAGTTGTATGTTATCTGTATAGTAAGTTTTGCCTGTGTATGTATTTGTCTATCTGAAGGTGTGCACACCGTCTGGTGGTAGAAATGCCAGGTATAGTGGTCTTGGGTTAGACTAATCACATTAAAAAATAATAAATAAATAAAGGAATGCCTGGAGATAGGCAATTTGTTGTAACTTAGAGAATTTGAGGCCCACGTGTGAGTATCTGGAAATTTAGATAATTTGTTTGACTTAGAAAGCCCACATCTGGTTTGTGGATACTTAGAATCCCACCTGTGGGTTATAGACTGCTGGGGTAGTCTGGGTCCATTGCTTTGGTTTGAGTTTTGTTTTTGGACTTGGTTATCTTGAAAATCAAACATTTTGGCATGTTTTTACAGACTAGTATACTGGATTTAAATTATAACAAACTGTGACAACTGTAAGTGTTGTAGGGCTTGCTACCGCTGCCCTGAGCTTGTCTGCCTACGGGCAGCAACAGGGCAGACCTCAGCTTTGGATCACCTGGTCTACCAGGGAGTTGGTCTTATGTTTTCTCGCCTGCCATGACTTTGATTAAATATATTCCCAGGAGGCACTGCCTGAAGTGATCCTGTGTGATCTCAATCCCCATTTCTTCTGTGGGGCTCCAAACCTCCCCTTTACCTAGCATCTCCAAATGGTACTCACAAAATCCTTCTGCAGCCAGGTCACAGTGCTATCTGTTATGGTATTGTTTGGCCCTCTACCCCAGGGTAACCTTTGGTCTTGATTAGGTACACCCTTCCAGGACTGGTCTTGGCCCATGCTCAAATCTCAAAAGAAAAGGCAAAAAAAAACCCCCAAAAAACCCAAGGAAAACCCCGGCTACTCTCAGCCTCCTTGTTGGGCTCAGTCCATGTCCCCTTTTACCCGGGATCAGGTTCTCAAAATCCCAATCACAATGATCAAGAAAATCCCTTAGTCCGGTCTTTGTTAGGCGCCGGCCTGCCCTGCACCCCTATGAACATTCAAAGTCTCCTTGGGGTCTCCCCCATGTGCAGAAAGGCTCTACTTGTAACTGTAGTTTCCCCCAGGCCCCTCCTCCAGATCCTCTGTTGAAGCTCCACTCTGGAGATTATCACAGGCCTTGTGGATTCCCTATCTCCGGATCCTCAGCTGCAGCGCCACTCCAGAGATTATCACCATCCATGTATGTGCAGGCCTCCACCTGTCTCTTGCTCAGGGTCACTCCCCCAGCGTTCCTCTGGCAAGTTCTGCAGCCATTGCCTCCTGAGATGCTCAGCCACTCCTCTCTCCCTGCGGTGTGCAGGGAACTGACCCCTCTCTGCCCCTCTCCAGGGTCAGAAATACCTGTGGGCAGCCTCCCTCCTCCAATCCTGAGTGAGATGCTGCTCCAGAAGTGTGGTGGGTATTTTCCTTCCCTTCTGATCTCCAGCTGCAGCCCTGCCAGCCCTCCATGCTGTGGGTTTTGTCTCACTCCTTCACATGAATGGTAACTCACTTTTAGCAGTAAGAAAGGTGCAGGAGACAGAAGTTAAGATGTTCAAAAGGAAAACAGTGAAGAGTGAAGCAGATGTCAAAGATGTCAAAGAGCCCCTGCCTACATATCTGCAAGATATGAGTCACTTAAAACAAGTGCTGCAGCGATTTGGACGTAGCCCATAGACCAAGCAGGCAGTAACAGATGCCTGTATCACTGACGTTTTAAAAGACAAATTGAAGAACTATATGCAGATATATAATATACCACCACTAGTGTAAGTTACCCTTAATTAGGAAAAGGCATGGGGAGCATACCCTAACAGAAAAACCTTTACTAAAGGCCAAAGAAAAAGAATAGAGGAAAGTAGAAAAATGGGCTAGGAGTCAGCCGTTATAGAGAAAAACATGTAGAAAGGGTTTAAAAAGAAAGGAAGGGGAGAAAAAAAGAGATTAATAGAGTTTAAATGCTAGAGCAAGTAGGAAGAAAGAGTAAGAATGTAATTTTAAAAATAACTGCTTTAAAGCAGGGAAAAAGATTTTTTTTTTAAAGTTAAGTCCTGATCTCAGAGTGCCTGAAGTCATGCTATGGTCTATTTGGGTTAAGTACAACAACTTATATCGCTAGTCCAATAAGAAGGAGTGTTGTATGTTTGCTCTGTGTGTGTACTGCAAGGCAGAAAAACTATTAGAAATAAGTATCTGCAATCTCATTGGTAAAGGGGGTGAGAAATGTTTGGTTGTTTTTTTATTTAACCTCCCCTCTCTTCAAAAATAGTGTAAATCATTTAAAAAAAGAAAAAAAGTGTTAACTCATTAAAGCAAAAAATAAAAGTGTTTATAAAAACTTAGTACACATCAACACTGTAAATGTGTAAATATAAATAATATTTTACAGCAAAAAAAATTCCTTAGCAGGTTAGTATGTTTGTTTAAGTTTTTTTTCTTTCCTCTCTCTCTTCTGCAAAAGTTAGAATATAAAATCTAATCTAGTAGCAAAAGTAACTAAAGAACTACAAGGCCATCAAAAGCATTTTCTTCACCTAAACCACAGGTTTCATCATCACAGCAAAATTGTTTTGTCTATTTTATGTTGTTTGTCCTGTTATGTTGTTTTTGTTTATTTAATAGCTTAGTTTATTTTAACTTAGCAAAAGTTTAAATGTATATAAATATCATAAAGATGTAATAAACATTATTAGTAATATTCTCACTAAAAATTAAATCTGTCTGTAAATCCCAAACCAGAACACCTCCATCCATTTGGACTGGAAAGTTGTTCTAATCTTTAAAACAAAAAACAACAATTCATATGAAAGTTTTAAGTTTTAAAGTTTACTTATTTAGCAAAATAGCATTTAATGAAAAAGTAATATGTGTGTGTTTAGTAAATAACCTAATAAAATATTTTTAAAGCTATAAAATAAATCTTATTTGTATTTAGATATTATTAATAACATCAACATAACAAGATGCATGTAAAAACTGAATTAACCCATTGTTTTATTTTTAAAAGATAATAAACCTAGCACATCAGTATTTGCATAAAGAAGTAAAAAAACCTCTTTATTAATTAAAGCAAAATACAAAATAAACAGCCCATGAAGTTAATAATAAACATAAATCAGTTTAATAACTTAAAAAATGCTATTAACTACGATGTGTATAGATGGTTGGGACAATTAAAAAAAATTGGCAACCCATTTTATAAAAAAATAATGATCAGTTATGTATTTATAACTAAAATAAAAAAGAAACCTACTTTAAATTCCAAGTAAACTAAACTAGTGCATATCATTAACTATCTTAGTACAGTAGTATATAAAATACAATTTTAAAGAAAAGAATCAAAATAAGAACATGTATTTCAGTTAAAGTTATTCAACAGTGTATAAAATTTAATATATTATATTTATTTAAAAGCCACAAGATGCCAATGACACCAATTAACTAAAAACCCAATAGCTGTTAAACACCATTAAAAGAAAGCAAGTATTAATTTGTATTTGTTGTTGTGTTTTTCTATTTTAATATATTTGTGTGTCATAATATTTTAACTTAGCTTTTCTTATTGCTTATTAAGTTGTGGGTTTTTTGCCTTGTTTAATTAGCAAATATTTGAATGACCAAAACAAAATAGTCATTCATTGTATGTATAGTAAATAAACTAATAATCAATAAAATATGTCCGACATTGCCACTCTTGGAAAAACCCTGTTTATTCCAGAGCAACAAACTATCCACTTTATTAAAATAAATTAAATAATAGCACAACCAAACTGTATTTTAATAGAATAAATTGTGTGTGTAATAAGACTCAAACAAATTATTTAACAAAGGAAAAACACTTCATTTCCTCCCATGCAGCAATGTATGTGAAATGTCACTGTTATTCAAACTCCACTTTTCACTTATCATATCACAAAACAAATAATTCAAAATATAAATATAAAAAATAACAATTTACTAAATTTTAATGTTTCCATAAAAGTCAGTTAAACAACCAGCTCAAACTTCTGATGCAAAATTTGCAAATAACCCAATTAACCACTGCCATTTGTAATAACACACAAGTGCACAGTACTCCTATATTACATCTAAGTAAAGGAATCCTAAAAGTTTCAGAACAAGCCAAATAAATATTAACATATCATTAGTATGAATTCTACACAAAATAAGATCCTTCAAAAACAGCTATTCTTAATATCATGCTGCACCCTATCATAATATTGTTCATCATAGAATCATAGAAGTAGGGTCAGAAGGGACCTTGTAGATCTTCAGGTCTGACCCCCTGCCTGGGCAGGAAGAAAATTGGGCTCGAATGACCCCAGCCAGGTAGGCATCAAGCCACTTCTTAAAGACCCCAGGGTAGGAGCCAGCACCACTTCCCTTGGAAGTTGGTTCCAGATCCTAGCCACCCTAACTGTGAAGTAGTTCTTACGGATGTCTAATCTAAACCTACTCTCCAACAACTTGTGGCCATTATTCCTTGTTATCCCGGGGGGTGCTAGGGGAAACAAGGTCTCCCCCAAACCCTTCTGGTCCCCCCTAGTGAGTTTATAGACGGTCACCAGGTCCCCCCTCAGCCTTCTCTTGTGCAGGCTGAACAGGTTCAGGTCCCATAACCTCTCGTTGTAGGGTCTGCCCTGCAGTCCCCGGATCATGCGGGTGGTCCTCCTCTGGACCCTCTCAATGTTGTCCACATCCCTCTTGAAGTGGGGTGCCCAGAACTGGACACAGTACTCAAGCTGCAGCCTGACCAGTGTCGCGTAGAGGGGGAGGATCACCTCCTTGGACCTACCTGAGATGCACCTGTGGATGCACAATAAGGTCCCATTAGCCCTGCCGACCATGACCTCGCATTGTTGGCCCATGTTCATCTTGGAGTCAATAATGACTCCAAGATCCCTTTCTGCCTCCGTGCTCTCAAGAAGGGAGTTTCCCATCTTATAAGTGTGCTGCTGGTTACTACTGCCCAAGTGCAGCACCCTGCATTTTGTATCCTTCTGCTTGACATAAGTGATTGAACCCTGTATAGCACTTATGTATGTGTGTGTGTAAAAGGATGAATGGTGAGAGAATGGCATAGAGACGAGAGAAGAAGATTTAACTGTTTATGTAAGCAACAAGGTGCCAAATGTAAGTTACCAATCAGTAAACTAATTAATAAATAGGCTTAAAAGGGATTCTTCAACTAAGGCACAAAAAAAACTAATGAGGAGAAGGAATGCGCCCATCTTGCCAAACAGGCAGCAAGAATGCTCCAAGGCAAAGATAAGCCAAAAACAGAAAAAACCCCCCCCCCCCCCCCCCCCCCCCAAAAAACAAAAGGTGGGAAAAAAAAAAAAAAACCAAAGCCACTAAAACAAAAATACCAATCCCTATAATAAAAAAAACAAAAAAACTTTAAAAATGCCAAGTTAGGTGAGTCTCTCTCTACTGCTGTTTCATCAGAGCATAGGTACATCTGTTCACCCCGCTCCAGCTGTTATCTTCAAATCTGCTATCTTCAAATCATCATCATGTACTCAATAAGTCCAAATTAGCCACCCTATAGTAATATTAAGCAAATATTGCTAGTAACTACACACACACGTACACACACACATATATATAAAATAATTGTTTTTGTATGTGTATGACCTTGTGTAATGTATATGATGATTTGTGTGCGTTTGTATAAATAGTATGTCCAAACCTCTATATCTAACTCCTGTATCAATAAACACAGCCCCTTACCTTATCCCCCTTTATAAAGTCTCACTGGTGATTTAAGCAATTAGCAATTTAAACTACAGGGAACCTCAGTCAGCTGGGTCATCTTGATCTGAGCACCACATTAATAGCCTCCATGACTAGGAAGACCTCTTTGGTTGTCAGATATAACACTCAAGCTCAATTCCCTGATTCTCATGTTGAATGGTATCCCTGGCTTGTTGGTTGTGCCATCAAAGGAAGTGAGCCCTTTCCAAAGGAAGAGTTTAAATGTCATCCATCTGGTGCTGAGTTTATTTTGGTCACAGAAACATTGGGGAAAAAACTACCACTCCTGTAATGACAAGTGTTGGGGGTGGGGGACGAGAAAGGGTGAGAACTCTGTCAGTGTCCTATGAGCAGGCAATCCCTGACTAGTCCGAGGAATACCAAAATCACAGCAGGACCCTTTCCACAGAGCCACAGAGTGAGGGGAGCAATTTCCTGCTTCAGTTTTGTGAGAGGGATTCACCTGATCCTTGCTAAGCAATCCTCTCAGCATGGCAGTGGAGTTTGCAGTCCACCCAGAGCACAAGCAGGGATCTAATATCAGATGTGCTGGATGGTGTACCACAGTGCAGCTCCTGTACCCAGAAGGAGTTGGGCAAGACTCAGTTCTGGGGCCACTGCTGTTCAACATCTTCATCAGTGATCTGGATGAGGGAGTGGGAAGCACCTTGTCCAAATACTGCCATAATACCTACAGGCTGGGGGGCAACCTTCTCAGCTCAACTGAGGCAGAAAAACATCTTGGAGTCACTGTTGACTCCAGGATGAACATGAGCTGCCAATGTGATGAAGCAGTTGGCAGAGCCAATCGCACCTTGTGCATCTGCAGGTACTTCACAAACAGGTCCAGGGAAGTGATTCCCCCTCCCCTCCCCCATGAGGCACTGGTCAGATCACAGCTGGAGTACTGTGTCCAGTTCTGGACACCACAGTTCAAGCAGGATGTGGACAACCTGGAGAGGGTCCAAAGAGCCACTCACCTGATTAGAAGCCTGCAGGGCAGGCCCTAAGAGGAAAGGCAAATGGACCTTAACCTCTTCAACCTTTCCAAGAGAAGGCTGAGAGGGGACCTTGTGGCAGAGTACAAATTCATAAGGGGAGAGCAACATGAGGTAGGCAACAATCTGTTCACCAGGCCACCCCATGGAATGACAACGAACAATGGCCATAAGCTACTAGAGAGAACGTTTAGGCTAGACATTAGGAGAAAGTTCTTCATGGTCAGGGTTGCCAGAATCTGGAATGGGCGCCCAAGGGAGGTGGTGCTCGCCCCATCCTTGGGGGTCTTCAAGAGGAGACTGGATGTGCACCTGGCTGGGATCACATGACCCCAGGGTTGGCAACCCTTTTCTTGCCTGCCAGGAGCAGGGGGTCAGACTAGATGGCCCACTGAGGTCCCTTCCAACTCTATGAATCCAAGACAGAGGACTTACCAGAGACATCACCTGTATGTGAGAGTGGAGCCCAAATGTGGATTGCTAGGACTGTCACCATATAATATTTACTACTACCATGAAAACAAAAAATATATATGATCAAGATAAATAGGAAGATAAGGTCCATAACTGAAAACACAAACAAGTTGATAAATACTTTGACTGGTAGAGCCATTGACTGATGGGGAAAATGGTGCAGAAACACTTCTCAGTGCTTACAGCTACCAAAACATACAGGTTAACTCTTTATGTGAACAGTAGGTTTACTGGCATCTGTAAGAAAGATATGCTAAATAAATGCAAAAATAATACTCAGTAATGTGAATCATGAGGAAAATAACCATGCAGAAAAGGAAGACAAAGTCAGTGGTGGCCCAAGTCAGGATATAGATAGTGAAGAGGTGTCTCATGATGTGAAAGCTGGGGAAACACATGATCCCACCAGCCCCAACAACAAGATAAGTGGAATCACACTGCCAACAGCCACACCATTTAACTTAAGTATTTGATATAGAGTCTGGTTATATCCCTTCTCATTGTCCAGGCTGGTCTCTGTGAAAAGCAGGAATACTGTGCTCAGCTTTGTCATGATAAGACCTGTAGGATGCTGGGCTCTCCTTTCACTGACTCACGTGAATGTATTATATATCAGTAAACACAGTGTAATCGGTGACCTTAATATCCCCAGTATCTGATGAAGGAAAGCTGACCATTAGCAGCCAACATGGATTTGTTAAGAACAAATCATGCCAACCCAACATGATCTCTTCCTCTGACAAAGTAAATAGTTGAGTGGATGAAGGGAATATAGTGGATATAGTATATTTGGACTTTAGTTAGGCTTTTGATAAAGTCCCACGTGGCATTCCCATCAGTAAACTGAAGAATGTAGGCTGCCTGCGTCACCCCTCTGGGCTCAGGTTCCAGTCCCTACAGCCTCAGGCTATGTGTACCCACTCTCAGGGTCATGTTCTAGCCCCTTTGGCCTCAACTTACCTCTGTGTCAAGCCCCTGCTTCTCACATGGCTCAAATCTGGGGGACCCCTCAGACACCCCCCTGTGGCCTCCCATTCACCACAATTACCCATATCCAGTCCTCCAGTCTAAAAGTTAAAGAGAGATACAGGCAACTGCCTCAAACTGAAACTGGCGTGGACTGACCTGAAGCTTCCCTGCTTTGCCTGCTTATGCTAGCAGGAGCTCCTCTGTTGTGGGGACTCAGACTTATATCCTCTGGGCTCCTCTCCTTTCAGTCAGTTGTTCTCCTAACCAGCCACAGGTGTGTTCCTTCAGCCTCCAAAGCATCCTACTGCTGTTTCTTTGGCTAAGCTGCAGTAGTTCCCTTGCAGCCTACCCACGGGTCTGCCCTACTGTCCTAATGCTAGGCAGTTAGCCACACAATAGGGACTTGCCACCTATGGGTCCTTGGCTGCCAGCTCCCCTGCATCTAGCCCAGATTCTGCTGCCTTCACCTGCCTGAGGACATACCTGCTGTGGTTTCTCCCTTGAAGTAATAGGGGCCCCTGGCTCCTTGTAACAGTCCCGAGATCCCATGGGTGGGTCTGGGTGAGAGGGTCCAGGTGTGGAGGCATGGTAAGATGCCTTACTGTGCAGTAATACTGTGTGTGTTGACTGACTTGGGACTAACTTTAGTCCCAAATCAGTCCACACACAGCGTTACTGAGCTGTAATGGCTGCACATCTATACACTAGCCTAAAAACTCCTTACTGCACAGTAAATTTAATGCAATGTAAATGCATGTGTAGACATGCCCTGTAAGCAGGAAACCCCAACGTTTCCTGCTTATAGGGAGGCACCCTGAGATTCCCTGGGGTGCTTCTCTGTAAGCAGACAAAGTCAGGCACATGCTCCAGGGGCTTAAAGGCTTGATCCTTCATGAGAATTCCCAGGGTGTACAGGTTCACAACCCTCAATACTCCAGAGCACCTTCCCAGGGTGGTTGGAGAGTATGGGAAGTTCAGGATGCCTGCACTGCCACCACAGAGCTAATAGACATCCACCACAATACAGCAGCACAAATTATTACTACTTTTTGTTGCACCACTGATTTGCCTCTGATGTGGTACAACAAATTTTTATGGGGACACAAATGCAAAAAATCTGCACATCACAGAGCAACGCTCTCACACAAAAACTATCAGATGCAGGGGAAAACACTTCTAGTTTCTATCTCCCCTGTGCAAAATGAATTTTATTTTCTACCTAAGAGAACTTTTACAATCTTTAATTTCTCCTCAACCTGGAGAAGGGTGTGGGTGCCTGAAAGCTTTCAAAAAAAGGATTTTTTTTTTGCTACTATATATGTTGGTCTAATAAAAGATATTGCCTCTGATACAAAAGCTTTGTGTAGCATGTGATTAAGCTCTCTTACCTCCTACTGGGAGAACCAACAGGATGACTGACAATTGTTTAGGGATCCTTTACTCAATTGGCTTTGACACCTCCTTGAACCAACCTAATTTTCTCTTACCTCTTTCTTACATCTGCTGGGAAGAGCAGTCAGCCAGGTCTGACCACTCACATAGGGTTCCTAGCTGAGTTACAGGACCTCCATCTAACCCAGGAGGTGCACAGTCCCACCAAGGGAAATGCCTTGTTGGACCTGGTCCTGGCCACGGGAGATGACCTGGTGAGTGGACTGTGGGTTCTCGACCACCTGGGCAATAGCGATCATCGCCTATTGAAATTCACCATCCAGCGCAGGGTGTCAAAGGCCTACAGCAATGCAGCAGCCCTGGAGTTCAGGAGGGCAGATTTCAATGAGGTAAGAAGACTAGTCAGGGAGGCACTGAGGTCCCGGAGTGGAGGGGAGTTGGGAGTCCAAGAAGAGTGATCATTCCTTAAGGAGATGATCCTCCAAGCCCAAAGGGTGACAATCCCAACACGGATCAAAGGGGGCAAGAGTGCTCAAAAGCCCCCATGGCTCACCAAAAGCATCCAGGAATGTCTCAAAGCTAAAAAGGAGGCATACACCCAATGGAAGGGAAGGGCCATCACCAAGGAGGACTACACCTCCATTGCTCAAGACTGTACAGGGGCTGCTAGGAAGGCT
Organism: Alligator sinensis; assembly: GCF_000455745.1. NCBI lineage: Eukaryota > Metazoa > Chordata > Crocodylia > Alligatoridae > Alligator > Alligator sinensis. Next base: position 50,605 of record NW_005842683.1, on the reverse strand, counting down.
AAGGTGGAGATGGAACTGGGACTAGTGACCTGGATCAAAGATAATAAGAAGTCCTTTTTTAAATAGATAGGGGGTAAAAAGAAGGTACCGGGTAACGTAGGACCTCTGCAGAACATGCTAGGAAAAATGGTGGTTACACCAGATGACAAAGCTAACCTCTTTAACAATTTCTTTGCCTCCATTTTTTTGAGCAGGGACCGAGGAAACCCCCGCACAGGGATCCCCGATGACCCCAGTGGAGGCACTGCCAGGCCCAGGGTCAGTGAGGACCTAGTCAGGGAACTTCTGGTGGGACTAGATGTGTTCAAACCAGCAGGTCCTGATGATCTCCACCCCAGAGTGCTGAGGGAATTAGCAGAGGTCATTGCGGGACCCCTGGCACAGGTTTACGAGCACTCATGGTGCTCTGACAAGGTGCTGGAGGACTGGAAAAGGGCCAATGTGGTCCCCATTTTCAAAAAAGGGAGGAAGAAGGACCCAGAAAATTACAGGCCTGTTAATCTCACCTCGGTCCTAGGGAAGCTCTTTGAGAAAATTATCCAGGAGCACATCTGCGAGGGACCAGCAGGGGGATCATGCTTAGGGGCACCCAACATGGGTTCATTTGAGGCAGGTCCTGTCAGACCAACCTGGTGGCCTTCTATAACCAGGTCACAAAATCCTTGGACACAGGTGTCGCTGTGGACGTAGTCTTTCTGAACTTTAGGAAGTCCTTCAACACTGTCTCTCACCCCATTCTCATTAAGAAATTAGGTGACTGTGGCATCGATGCCTACACAGTCAGTTGGGTCACAAATTGGCTGGAAGGCCACACTCAGAGAGTGGTGGGGGACAGGGCTTTTTTGACCTGGAGGGATGTGGGCAGTGCAGACCCCCTAGGCTTGGTCCTCAGGCCTGCACTGTTCAATATCTTCATCAGTGACTTGGACAAGGGCATGAAAAGCACCTTGTTCAAATTCACGGATGAGACTAAGACGTGGGGAGAAGTGGGCAAGTGGGAGGAGTGGGACAGGCTGCAACTAGATCTGGAAAGGTTACAGGACTGGGCAGATGAGAACAGGATGAGTTTCAATACTGACAAGTGCAAGGTATTGCACATCAGCACAGAGGCCGAAAAGGATCTTGGAGTCATTATTGATTCCAAAATGAACATGGGCCACCAATGTGGGGTCACAGTCAGGAAGGCTAACTGCTAGGGCTTTGTGAGTCAGCAGCGATCCAATCCAGCTTCAGATCTGGCTGCTTCAGATGACTGCAATCCAATCTGGAGCTCCAGACCAGGTTTCCACCTTGATCCAGACAAAGCAGCTCTGAAGCTTCAGAGCCGCCTCAGAGATCCGGTCATAGGGTATAATGGGGAATCAATGGAAGATCTATAACTTTGTTGTTTTTTGTGTGATTTGGGTGGAACTTGTAATGGCAGTAGCCTCTGCTACAGCCATGAAGCCTGCCAAGTTTCAAGAAGATCGGTGCAGGGGTTTGGGGGGAACTGTACCCCAAATTCTTCAAAGCCAAACTTATGTCACGGCTGTGGGTTACATCACAGGGAGCTGAAAACTGCATGGGTGGTAGCTCTTACTGAGGCCACAAAGCCTGCAAAGCATCAAGAATATCAGTGCAGGGGTTTAGGGGTAACTGCAACCCAAGTTCCTGAAAGCAAAACTCCTGTCACATCTATGTGCTACAACACAGGGTAGTCAAAACTGCAGGGGTGGTAGCTCTAACTGAGGCCACAAAGCCTGCCAGCTGTGAGTGTGTGTCCTAGAGCAGGCCTGAGTGAGTGTTGGACCCTGCCAGGCCATGAAGCCTGCCAGCTGAGTGTGTTCTAGAGCAGGCTTGAGTGCGTGCTTGACCCTGCCAGGCCGTGAAGCCTGCCAGCTGTGTGTCTCTCGCTAGGGGAGTCTGTCGTTTGGGGCCCTGCATCCCAAGCTGCTGACAGGAAAAACTTGTCATGTGGGTGGGTGACACTGTGTGTGTGTTAAGGTGCGCCCTTCCTGGTGCTGGGGCCTCTGCACAACACAGCAGTGTGCCCCACTGAGGCCTGCTCCTCCCCTACAGCCTCATGTCCGGTCCTCCACTTTACGTGACAACAAGTACAATAATTTAGCTGGCTCAACACCAGTAGCATCAGCAGCAGCATCAAAGGTACCCAAACTGAACTGTCACAGAGCCTGTCATTTTATAAAGGAATTGACAGCAAGAAATAAAGATGTTGTGTTGTGTTGGACATATGATGTTACTCATGGTGTGTGATGGCTTATCTTGTGTTTTTATGTCTATATGTGTATTATGAAAAAAAAATAACTACTGTAAAAAATGTATCTTTGGAAGCTTTAGGGTTGAAAACCCCTTTGTCAGGCTGAGGAAGTACATGCAGTTGGTCCTGGATGGAAGGAATAGTAAATAAGCCAGAGGCTGGCCTGGCGCACAATGCAGGCAAAAAAGCCAGTCAGTAAAAATGGAAATGGAGGCATCGGGGGGTGGGGGAGGGACAGGCTGG
>NW_005842683.1:44862-47780 GCF_000455745.1 Alligator sinensis | reverse complement strand
GCCAGCCTCTGGCTTCTTTACTATTCCTTCCATTCAGGACCAACTGCAGGTACTTCCTTAGCCTGACAAAGGGGTTTTCAACCCTAAAGATGGCATCCTGAGCAGCTAAGCTCACTGGGAGCCTCACAAGTGCACTGCAACCAGCAAGCATCAGGCCTGTAAAAGAAATGACAGGTCTTGCTGTTCCCCAGACAGGACTTTGTGCGTGAGTGCATTACCTGGAGTTATGGTGCCTCCTACCCGCCTTTCACCAGGGAATCATTGGTCCTGGCATTTACGGGGCTGCCACTCCACCAGCAGTCCCACCAGACCTCCCTACTCTGGCAGGATGCAGTTTTAGTGGTCATGCCCAGGACCTGGGGCATCCTCCTTCCCTGTAGCCTCAATCCCATACCTCCAAGTTCGTCCTGGCAGGGAAATGAGTTCAGCAAGGACATGTTCTTCCCCTGCCAGCTAGTGATGCAGTTAGTGCCTCCTCCAGTTGTAAGCAGGGCATTACTTGGCTTTTCAAAACCTCAGAAAAGGAAATTGGTACAGATGGAGTGAGGAGGGTGGCACTCAGTCCATCTGCAGATGCAGCTCGGGGAACCCCAGCAGCAGGAGGTTCACCTTTAGGAACACCAGCTGCTCCACCAACATAGGATCCAAGCAGGTGCAGTGGGGTGTCACAACATCCCTAGCAATGCTGAACACCCTCTCACTTGGAACACTGGTTAGTGGACAGGACAGGTGTTGCCAGGCAACTGTGGCCAGATCCTACCACATCTCACTGTGGCTTGCCTAGTAGGCCAAGGGATCGCATTCCAGTGGCTCTACATCCTCAGCATGATAGGTAGCCACTGAAGCCTCAGCACTACCTGCCTGAGACTGGGGTCTGGTGCGTTTGGCCCCAGCATTGAAGCCATGCCCATGGCCCACATTGGCAGTGGCTGGCGTGGTGGAGACTGACAGTGCTGGTGCTGGTGCTGGCGCTGGTGTTGGGAGTGCTGGCATGGGAAAGCAGATTCCCCTCTTCCACATCTCCTCACCTCTGGACTTCGGCCTCCCTGACTTTGTTCACTAGCACCTGCATCCAGTGATCAAGGGCTTTGGGGCTGCCAGTGCACATGCTCCCCTTCACCCTCAGGTCGCACATGCCCACTATCATGTGGGCTGTACTGGACAGCAAGGAATCCAGCCGTCTCCTGATGCCCTCCTTCAGCCGCCTCATCAGTGCCTGCAAGTCTGGTAACAGTGGCCTGTCCCGGCCAGGAACACTGATCCCCTGGAACTTCTCCATTTGGTTCTCCAGTTCCCTTACTAGGGGGATCACCTGGCTGAGGAGGTCATCGCCAGCACTAAGGGTCTCGGTGGCCTTGAGGAAGGGCTTGAGGACCACCAACATCTGGGAGATGGTACCCCATTCAGCTCTGTTCAGGGGGGCACTGATCCCTATCTCCCCAAGCAAGGCCATCTCATGGATGGCCTTCTGTTGCTCCACCAGCCTCTCAAGCATCAGGTGTGTGGAGTTTCGAGTCTCCACATCCTGCATGACTCTGTGCTGTGGGATGCTGAGCTGTGCCTGTTTCTCCTGCAGCATCTTGTCCCCCTTGATGCTGCGGTGGAAGTAGCCTGCCACCTTCCTGCATTTTGAGATCAGCTGACTTATAGCAGTACTGGTGGTGGCACCATCATTGGCAGCCCTGTCCCCCTCCAAGGCATCCCTCACTATTAGGTGCAGCCTGTGTGCCACACAGCGGATGCCAACAAAGTTGGCATCAGGGACATCCTTCACCATATTGGCCCCATTGTCGGTGACCATGAACCCGCCGGTGAGCTTGGCCTGCCCAATGAACCACCCCTGCACCATGTAGTTCATGGCTCCCATTATCTCCCTTGCCATTTGGGACTCATCCAGCACCTTGGCTTGCAGTAGAACCCACCGACAGCCTGACTGAACGCACTAGTGCCCCATGAGGGAGAGGTAAGCATGATTACCACCCCGGCTGCTCCAAATGTCAGAGGTGAAGTGCAAGGCTACCTGCAGCCCTGCCTCATGCAGCTCCTCCCTCAAGTACTCCCTGCATGCCTGATAAAGGGAGGGCACCACCGCCCTGCTAAAGGTGGTGCATGCGGGCACTTTGTAAAATGGGACCAGAAGTGCTACAAACTGCCTGAACCCTGGTCGCTCAACTAGGGTGAAGGGCTGGCTATCCAGAGCACACAACTCCCCAGTGCTCTGGGTGATCTCGCGTGCCTTGGGAACGTGCCCCCCTTTCTGTCCACCTTTCCCTCACTGGTCCAGGGTGGCCTGCCTCTGCTTCGGGGGTAAGGGGGCTTTGGAGCGAGTGGGGGACTTCCCTTTCAGCACACTTGCACTGGTGCCAGGCTGAGAAGCAGGAAGAAGGGCAAGGGGGTGGTGCCTCCTCAGATGGAGAAGCATGGCCATGGTGGAGAAGTGTCTCACATCCTTGCCATGGCTCATGTGCCTTCAGCAGTGCTAGCAGATGGCAAACCTGGGATCATCTGCCACCTCAAAATGATCCCACACTACACTACTCCCCCGCTTCTGGGTTGAGGGTGAGGATTCTGCCTTTTCCCCATTTCCAGCAGCTGGAGGCTGACCAGCAGGAGGAGCTGCCTCAGCTGAGTCACTTGCCTCCACAACCTCAGCCGCCTCCAAGGTGCTGCTTTCCAGAGGAGACCTGGGTTTAGGGGAAACATGACAGGTGTGGAGCACAAACTCTGATTCCCCCTCAGTCCCCAGGATTGCCTGAGCCAGCGCGCTCAGCATACCTGGTTCCAGCTCCAGCTCCTCCTCTTGCAGTGGGAGGCTCATGCTGAGAGCTGAAATTGGGATGGAAGAGGCAGTGATTCCACTGGTGGTGCCCACTTCTGGACTGAGCAGAGGTGGTGCAGGTGGAGGGACATTAGGTGCA
>NW_005842683.1:32795-44852 GCF_000455745.1 Alligator sinensis | reverse complement strand
CCTTCCACTGGCAGCACTGATGTCATGGCTGCTTGGGAATAGAATGCATCTGTGTTTGGGATGAGGGGAGGGGGGCTTGCAGCTCTAGCTCTCCCCCTCCCCCCACTCCCTCCCCTGCCAGAAGACCTGGCACCTACCTTTCCAGCACGCTTCATATTGATCTTTCCTGTGCTGCAAAAGGTCTCTGTATGTGTGTGAATCCTTTTGTATATCTGTCTGTCTTGTTCTCCTGTAAATATCTGTGTCTATCTTGTGCTGTGAATGAAATTATTTGTGTGTCTTCTTTCTGGCTCTCACTATATAGTCTCTTCTGTTCTGAATGAAATTGTGTCTTCTTTCTGGCTCTCACTACATTGTCCCTTGTGTTCTGAATGAAATTGTCTTCTTTCTGGCTCTCACGATACTGTCTATCTTGTGGTGTGAATGAAATTATTTACGTGTGTTTCTGTGTCTCAATATATTATCTGTGTCTTGCTCTTCTGTAAATATCTGTCTGTCTTCTTCTGCTGTGCTTTTTTTTCTATATTCTGGGTCTCTGTGTATGTGCGTGCATGTGTGCGTGTATGTGTGTGCGCATGTAAGCAAGCAATCTTTGCCTCCCTGCACAGTGATAGATAAGACTGGCTGGGAAAACACAACTGTCTTTTTGCAAAGTTTCCAAAACAAGTTCCCCAAAAAATAATTCAAAGAAATAAATTGAATGATAATTCTAATAATAATTGAATTGAATAGCTAAGCTAAAATAAGCTAAGCTAAGCTAAATCCTAACCACTCCTTTATAACACGAAAAAGCAGCAGGCAGGTCTCAGTCACAGTGTTCCTCTCTCACACAGCTGCTGACAGGGAACAAGCTGCAAAAGGCACAGAAGGGCTGAAAACAGGGGTCCCCCCACCACTCTCCATCCCTCCCCCACTCCCCCTCCCTCTTCTAATTCCCTCAAAATGGCCAAAGCAGCTCCAAAGCATCTGAAGTGGGTCCAAAGCACTTCAGATGCCCCCAACCTGCTCCAGACACCATTACTGGTACCCCACTTTGACCCGGAAGTGCCATTTCGGACACCAAAGTATCTGAAGCATGTCCGGATCCGAAACGGGATCCAAAGACTTGCACAGCCATACTAACTGCACCTTATCATGCATCCACAGATGCATCACGAGCAGGTCCAAGGAGGTGATCCTCCCCCTCTATGCGACACTGGTCAGGCTGCAGTTGGAGTACTGCATCCAGTTCTGGGCACCGACTTCAGGAGGGATGTGGCCGGCATTGAGAGGGTCCAGAGGAGGGCCACTCACATGATCAGGGGGCAGCAAGGCAGGGCCTACGAGGAGAGGTTATGGGACCTGAACCTGTTCAGCCTTCACAAGAGAAGGCTGAGAGCAGATCTGGTGGCCATCTACAAACTGGCCAAGGGGAACCAGCAGGCTATGGGAGAGTCTCTGTTTCCCTGAGCACAACCAGGAGTAACAAGGAATAACGGCCATAAGTTGACTGAGAGTAGATTCAGGCTAGATATCAGGGTATCATACCCTGATAACTACTTCACAGTCAGGGCAGCTAGGATCTGGAACCAACTTCCAAGGGAAGTGGTATTCGCTCCTACCCTGTGCGTCTTCAAAAGGAGGCTAGATAATCACCTAGCTGGAGTCGTTTGACCCCAGTAGTCTTTCCTGCCAAGGGCAGGGGGTCGGACTTGATGATTTACTTAGCTCCCTTCTGACCCTACCAACTATGAAACTATGAAACTACATGTGTTTACATCAGCTAAACATGACACAATGCAGTTACTAAGTTTAGTTCTAACTAAGTTTAGTTAGCATTCAGACACATTATTACTTCAACGAGGTTTTAATGTATGTAATTCTTCGGGTATTTTTCTTTTTTTTTAATCAAAGGTAAATCATTACATTACTACTACTCTTTAAACTAGCTGGATTAGCTGGAATTAGCTGGCGTCATAGCGGAGCCACTGGCACAACTGTTTGAGCACTCGTGGTGCTCAGGACAGGACCCAGAGGATTGGAAAAGGGCCAATGTGTTCCCTATTTTCAAGAAGGGGAGGAAATAGGAACCGGGTAACTATAGGCTGGTTAGTTTCACCTCTATCCTTGGTAAGACCTTTGAGAAAATTGTTAAGGATCACATTTCTCGGGGACCAGCGGGTGAAATGATGCTAAGGGGCATGGGTTCATAGCAGGCAGATCCTGCCTGACTAACCTGGTTTCATTTTACAACTGGGTCACAAAATGCTTGGATAAAGGAACAGAGGTAGATGTTATTTATTTAGATTTTGAAAAGGCCTTTGACTCAGTGTCACACCCAATTCTTATAAATAAACTAAACAGCTGCAATGTAGATTATTTCACAGTCCAGTGGGTAGAAAATTGCCTTATGGGATGCACCCAGAGAGTGGTGGTGGATGGATCAGTTTCTACCTGGAGAAATGTGGGCAGCAGAGTCCCCCCAAGGCTCTGTCTGGGACCGGTACCATTCAATATCTTCATTAGTGACTTGGATGAGGGAGTAGAAAGCACCCTGTCCAAGTTTGCTGATGATACCAAATTATGGGGGAAGGTACACAAACTGGACGGCAGGAAGTGAATTCAGGGTGATTTGCACAGGCTGGGGAAATGGGCCGATCAGAATAGGATACAGTTTAACAAGGATAAGTGTCACGTGTTGCACCTGGGAAGGAATAATCATCAACGCTCCTACAGCCTGGGAGATACCACTCTAAGCAGCACAACTGTGGAAAGGGATCTCGGAGTCATAGTCAACTCCAAAATGAACATGAGTCATCAGTGTGATGAGGTAATAAGTAAAACTAAAGGCACCATTTCTTGCATAAGTAGCTGCATCACAGACAGATCTAAGGAGGTGATACTTCCCCTCTATGTGGCATTGGTCAGGCTGCAGCTGGAGTACTGTGTCCAGGTTTGGGCGCTGCACTTCGGGAGGGATGTGGATGGCCTGGAAAGGGATCAGAGGAGGGCTACTCATCTGGTTAAAGGCCTACAGAAAAAACCCTATGTGGACCGATTGGAAGACCTGAACCTCTGCAGCCTCCACAAGTGGCCACAAACTGGCCACAAACTGGAAGAGAGCAAATTCATATTGGACATCAGGAAAAAATTCTTTACAGTGAGGGTTCCCAAAATATGGAACAAGCTTCCAAGGGAGGTGGTGCTGTCCCCTTCCTTGGAGGTGTTTAAAAGGAGATTGGACAGGCACCTGGCTGGGGTCATCTGACCCCAGTACTCATTCCTGCCCAGGGCAGGGGGTTAGCCTCGATGATTTAATACAGGGGTGGGCAAAATGTGTCCTGGGGGCTGGATGTGGCCCACCAGGCCATTCTATCTGGCCTGTGGGGCCCCTAAAAAATTTAGAAAATTATAATTAATCTGCCCTGGGATGCCTATCATGCAACCCTCAATGGCTTGCTGAAACTCAGTAAGCGGCCCTCTGCCCAAAATAATTGCCCACCCCGATCTAATAGGTCCCTTCCAACCCTAACATCTATGAAACTATGAAACTACTCCTGGCACTTTCCAAAAGCAGTTAACAGTACCTGGCCTAGCTCAATGTTGATGGCCTTGAAAAATAATGTATTTTTGCCATTGAAGTTGGAAAGTGTTTTCCTTTCACAGGAACTCTTCTCAGCAGTGTCCTGAGAAAGGAACATCTAACTCCTAATATCCCCACCTCCTGGTTCACTGTGAATAGTAAAAAAGTGCATTAGTACCTTCCATATGCCACTAGTAGAGGTTCAAATAAGTGCATGATGGAATTTGATTGCTGATATCAGGAACTGCACATTTTGCAATGTCCCATGTGCATGGCAGGGCAGCTAATTATGGGAATTGGACAGATCCCAATCATGTGACTCATGGCAGCAAAGGCACTGTGGGTTGAAGGTGGATGAAATGCTACTTGAAGATGGAGCTGAGGGACTCCCCATCCAAAGTTTAAATCTCCCTCTTCTGGCAGCCCATCCTGGGCTGGCGGGCACAGGAGAACAAGCCACTGGGTGGGTGGAGCTAAGGCACTGCCTGAGATGGGGAGGTTAAAATCCTACACCCAACAGCCCGATCATGAGGGGCTTCCCACCAAGAAAGTTTAAACTCCCCAGCTTGGAAACCCCACTTGGCTCTGCCCACTGGAAGCTTTAATCCCCTGGGCCCAGCAGCCACAGCAGGACTGTCAGGCACAGGGATTTAAATTCCCTGGCACCAGGAGTCCCTCAACTCCACACACTCTAAGCCAGGGCATCCCCAGGCCAGTTGGAGATTCAGTGCTGCCCTGGGCTGATGGGAGATCTGGCACTACCCCAGGTCTATGGAGACAACATCTACTCTGAGCTGTTTAGAGGCCTGGGGTATACAGGGGCTGGTTTAAAAAAGTAGCTGATTGCTGGCATTCAGCCCCAGACAGTTCTCAGTGTATAGATATGCAAAATGTTCAATCTTAAGTACCATACAAGCCAATCACAAAGATGTCCTTCATAATGTATGGAGCATTACAACCAAGTAACTAAATCCTTGGATGATGGTGTCGCTGTGGACATAGTCTTTCTAGACTTTAAGAAGGCCTTTGACACTGTCTCTCACCCCATCCTCATCAATAAATTAAGCGACTGCGGCATTGATGCCTGCACAGTTGGATGGGTAAAAAATTGGCTGACGGGGCGCACCCAGAGAGTAGTGGTGGATGGGTTGTACTCAACCTGGCGAGATGTGAGCAGTAAGGTACCCCAGGGCTTGGTCCTCAGGCCCGCGCTGTTTAATATCTTCATCGGCGACTTGGACGAGGGGGTGGAAAGCACACTGTCCAAGTTTGCTGATGACACTAAGATGTGGGGCGAGGTGGACACACTTGAAGGGAGAGAGAGGCTGCAACTAGATTTAGACAGACTACAGAAGTGGGCAGATGAGAATAGGATGGGGTTCAACGTAGACAAATGCAGGGTGATGCACCTTGGGAGAAGGAATCCACGGCATACATACAGGCTGGGGAGTTGCCTTCTTGAAAGCACAGAGGCAGAAAGGGATCTTGGAGTCATTATTGACTCCAAGATGAACATGAGCCACCAATGCCAGACTGCAGCCAGCAAGGCCAGCCATAACTTGTCATGCACCTTGGAGAGGGTTCAGAGGAGGGCCACCCGCTTGGTGAGAGGGCAGCAGGACAGGCCCTATGAGGAGAGACTGAAGGACCTGAACCTGTTCAGCCTCAGCAAGAGGAGGCTGAGGGGGGACCTGGTGGCTGCCTACAAGCTCATCAAGGAGGGTCAACAGCAAATAGGCAGAGCTCTTTTCACCCTAGCACCACTTGGGGTGATCAGGAACAATGGTCATAAGCTGATGGAGAATAGGTTTAGGTTGGAGATCAGAAGGCAATATTTTATAGTTAGGGTGGCCAAAATCTGGAACCAACTTCCCAGGGAAGTGGTCCTCGCCCCTACCTTGGGCATATTCAAGAGGAGGTTGGACGATCACCTGTCTGGGGTCTTGTGAACCCAGCATTCATTCCTGCCTGTGGCAGGGGGTCAGGCCAGATGATCTGTTCAGGTCCCTCCTGACGCTAGCTACTATGAAACTATGAAACATTGTTGTGGCAGGTTTCCATTTTATGGAGCCATACATTGGTTAAATGTGTGGCAACCCAGCCTTTTATGGAGCAATGCATTAACCATGCCATATATGTAATGTTTGCTATGGGTCTTTGACTATCTCTGTCTTTAAAGAGATCTTATCTATCAGTCCATATTCACACGCTTCTCTCAAATAATATAGTAAGAGAGCGGGGAGAGGAGTTTTTAGCCACCCTGAGTAGAGGTGACCACCCCCACACCCTGCACTACCAAGCTGCTCTGGTTTTCCCTGTGGGGATCATGCCCCATAGTAAGTGGTGCAGCTGCAGCCCCCTCCCTAGCAGCCCAGCACCTGAGGGAGAGAAGGAGGGAGGAGGGCGGTCTTGGGGCACACTCCCTGTGGGGAAAGCCAGAGCGGTGGGAGGTGCCAAGCTGCCCTGTCCCCTGGAGCCACCTCAGGGAGAAGTGGGTGGGGCTTCAGCCAATTTCCAGAGAGCTGCAAGTACAGTGCTGGTGTTACACAAGTTGCCAATTGCTCAAATCACGAGCGAGACCTTATAAGGGAGGATAAGGCAAAGTGCTGCATTTATTGATTACATAAAACAAAAACATACAAAGATTTACAATGAACGCATCATTCACACAGACAAACACACACAGACAAACACACTCTATGGGGATGTCATAATTACCAGCTTGCTTGCTCAGTGTTGGCACAGATTGAGTGGACAAAAGGGGCAGGGTGTAACTCTTTATGTCAAGGAAAGCTACGCATCCCTGCAAGCCGACATCGATGTCCAGGGTGGACAACTGGAAACCCTCTGGGTTAAAATCCATGGGGAACATGGCACAGGGGGCACAATGCTGGGAGTCTACTACAGACCTCCTGCCCAGGATCAAGAGCTTCACCAGGAGTTTGCCAGGGAATTGGCTGAGGCTGCATGCTTCTGGTGCATGGTTGTCATGGGAGACTTCAACTACCTAGACATCTCATGGGAAGAGCGCTTGGCCAAATCTGAATGGTCACTAAGCTTTCTCTCATGCGTGGATGAGCTCTATCTGACACAAGAAGTCTACAGGCCGATGAGAGATAAAGCACTGCTCAACCTGGTACTGGCAATGGGGGATGACCTAATCAGTGACCTAACAGTTTAAGGGAAGCTGAGTGATAGCGCCCGTGAGCTGATCACCGTCATCATCTGCCGTAAAGCTGACAAGGCAGTCAGCAATACAGAAGTCCTCATCTTCAGGAAAGCTGACTTTGACAAACTCAGGAGGTTTCCAAAGGAGCAATAAAGTCCTGGATCCTCACCACAGCCCTGCTCACCTACCCTCAAGTGACAAGTCACAGTTGTGCAGGTTGAAACTGCTTTAATTTTATGATGGCATAACATTACCAGCTTTAAAATCCTATAAAGGTAATCTGTAGGGCTGTGCGAAGCTTCAGTCCCTGATTTGATTCAGCAGAGATTTGACCCGATTCAGTGGCCAAATCTCCAAATATGAATTGAATCAGGAGACCGTTTAATCTCTCTGAATCAAACTGGAAACCTCCAAATGGATTTGGAGAGATTCAGAATAATTCGGAGATTTGGACATGACACAGCTTGAAATGTTTTTTCTACATACCTCAAGGTAACAGATGGTTCATCAATGCTGAAATGGTGGGGCAGATGAAGTATCCCATAGGAGCACAGGGAGCTCCCCAGCGTGCTCAGCAGCAGACCCAGAAGTGGACCAGAAGCACTTCCAGGTCCACCACGGAGCACGCAGGGAGGACCCCTGGCTTGGTGACTGGTACCTCCTGGGCCTGTGGGGGGCAATTGCTGAGCCAGGGGTGGTCAGCGGGGGGGCCCAGCATGCTCCCCAGCTGACCCAAAAGTGGACTGGAAGTACTTCCAGTCCACTTCCGGGTTCGCCACCAAACACACAGGGCCCCCCTTCTCCCCCCCCTCCTTTGGGACTCTCCATCTGCCCCACCATTGCAGCATTCACAAGCCATGCCTGGTACCTTGAGGTATATAGAAAAAACATTTCAAGCTGTGTCTATGGCCAAATCACTGATTCTCCAAATCAGCATTGAATCTTCAGATTTGGATTCCACTGAATCAAATTGGGGACTGTGATCTGAATCAACTAATCGAATCACTGTCCCTGATTCAGGCCAAATCTGAATCCAAATCAAATATGACCCATTTCACACACACCCTAGATCTTGTAACAGCACTCTTTTCCCCCTTTCCTCTACTTAGTCAAGATATAGTCTTAAGTAACTAGCCACCCAGTGAACCAGAATACAGAATTAACTCTTTTTAGTCAGCAACATTTTAAATCAGCTGTTACCACAGCTAGTTTTTCATGATATATTAAATAAAGAATATACTTTTTCACCACCTTTTAAGTTTGATGCTTGGGGGAATAAGCACTGGGCCCTACAATCTTAACACAAGCATTCATTAATTTACAATCTTATCTATTTTTAGCCACAACACCTCTAACCTTCTTTCAACTAGACAATATTTTCTTCCCTATCTGGTAGCCATTGGCTGTGATAGGTTTCCACACAGAAATCTTCTTCAGTGGCTAGAATTACTGCAGACTCCCAAGCCTGCTCAGAACACCATCTCAATCCTAAAACACCAGAATAATCAAATAAAGATTCCACCTCATTAAAGATATGCAATTGCTCTTTCTGCCTCTTCTTCCTTCTTCTCTGTTCCCCCAACACATCTGCTCTGCATGCCGAGCACGCTGTCCTTTTATTCTCTCTGGAGGCCATGCCCCCTGGTGTCTGACAGACCTCCAAGCGCATGCTTCACTCAAGTCCGGCCCTATTTGCCCCCCACGCCTTCAGGCAGGGGCAAGGCAAGCCCTCTCAACTGTTACCTTATTGGTAGAAATGTTCCACCAATCAGAAGTGCCCTTCTCTGAGCCCAGCATGTCAGACAAAAGTGGGGAGCCCGCCACACTTGCAAGCAACCATGATAGTTAAAAGTGACAGATTTGATAACTTCATCTTTTGTCTTCTCACAGGAAATATTGAATTATATATATAGTTTGTTAGAATCCTGTTAAGAATAGTGTGTCTGTGTTAACTGAATATCCTAAGAAAGAAATGTATGTCATGTTTAGTTGATAGAAAATGTGTAAATAAATGAAAAAGAGACATCTAATAATGGTTCTGAGAGGCATGGCAGCAAATTGGAAGCTCAACAAAGGATTGAAATGAACCTATAGGTGGCAGAAACTGCACTGCTTTCTCATTCAGTGGTGCTATGAATAGTAACCTAGGAGGAAGAGGCAGTCTTTGAAAAGTGTGAGAAACAGGAAAAGCACTTGGGTGAGGTAGAAAAGGACCTGGAATATGCCTGTGATGCCCCTTTAGGCAAGGATGCAGAAGAAACCAGGTTTGGAAAGGGCTGACTGAAAAGCATCTGCCAAAAGCCACAATGTTCACTGAATCATGCATCTGTGATTACAGGTTACAGGTTACAGGTTACAGATTACAGATTACAGGTTACAGGTCCCTGTACTGAAGTAAGAAAATAAGAAACTGAAGAAAACTCAGATAAAAACACTGCAAAACAAAACATAGAAACTGCTTGAAAGGTTATTGTTAAAATATGCAAAAAAAGGACAAGGTCAGCAGAGCCATCAGTTCCCAGCAGTGTAAGAAAAGTGAAATGGTCGAAATTGCAGCTTAAACTGAGAAAAAAGTATGGCTAATGCTGTGATGCAAACAGACAATTTAGGCAAGAAAGGAAAGAAACAGCTTCCACCATTATTATGACTGAAGTGATCTTGGAAAGCCCCAATATGAGAAATCAAAAATTGTGCAACCTGCAGCCACCTCCATCCTTCTTGGCAGAGAGGATTAAATTTGTGCTAAATGAAGCAACAACAACAATAACAACAAAAGCTGGGAGCCCTCTGCCAACTGTCTGGTAGTTTCCTTGTACTCCTGTATTGACCGAGGTACCCAGTGCTACAGGTATTACAAAAGAACTCAGGGAAAGTTTTATTTGGGATAAAAGTTCCGAATCCAATGCAAACAGACTTCCACAAGATGGTGTTTCCACATCACAGCCCCACTGGCAGAGTAGCCCATGGGGCACAGACCTAGAGGTTGCTTGAGCCAGTCCAAGTCTGCATTCCCTGGCAGGCATTCAGGGCATGATGCAGAGATCACTGCACAGAGGACTGGGGGTGGATCAGTGCTCTGGGAGCTGCTTTGGGAGCTCGAGCCCCATCCCTGGCAGGTAGCTGATGCAGGCAACTTTGGGGCAGAGAGTCCAAGAGCTGATTGAGCCTTGGCATCACACAAGGCAGCTTGGACCTCCAACCTATCCAAGCAGAAGGACGAGCCCTGCAGTGCATGGGTCAGTACACAGGGCCACGAGTGGGCCACTACATAGGGAGAGAGAGAACCCAGGGAGCAGAAGGCCACCACAGTGGGAGTCGGAGACAGCCCTGCAATGACAGGAGTCATGAGATGCAGGGGAGAAGGGTCTCCCACAGGGTAGGAAACCCTCAGGAGGAAAGCCAACATGGGCCCTGTGGGGTAAGGGTCCTGACTCAACCCAAGAGAGGCAGGAGGACCTGGGACCTTGTGCCTCTCCCTGATGAGTGGCAGCAAGGGCTCCCAATGCAGAACGGGGGTGGAGTCCAGGTATGCCTACCCTCATTGGCACTCTGAAAGGTGTAAGAGCACCATATATTTTGTCAGTCTGTGCTTTATATTTTGTTATATTTGGGTTGTTTTGAGCTCACTATTTTATGAGAATGAGTATGGACAGGCCAGCCAACTCCCTGGTGGGAGCACCAGGGGAAAATTCTCCCTGCTCCATTATCTCTTGGAGTCCAGAGTTCCTAAACACATGGGTGTCATGGACCTGTCCTAACCATCCAACATTTATATTGGTGAACTAGCCCCAGTGATCCATGATCCCTGAAGAATGATGAAGTCCTGAGGAACAGTGAGATGGCCACCGTAATCCAAAGCACCATGAGAGGGGCACCAAATGGATATGTGAGTCCATCAATGGTCCCCACACAACTCAGGAACCCTAATTGCTCCAACCCAGCAATCACCTCACATGGATCCCCAAGCTGGAGCACATGGAGCCCCAGCTGCTGAGGAATTACCTCTCACACTTCATGCAGTGAGTATTGCTATTGTCTGTCCCATGCCATACTTGTTGTTCATTGTGAGGGCTGGAGACTCCCCATACATACCCACAGTGACAGCAGCAGAAGCAGAACTGTGAGGAAGGTGAGAGCCCCGTTTTGTAAGCTCCTGCTCACTCCAGATTGGAAGACATCCGTGACTCAGCAGGATTCCCGGCAGCCCAGTGCGATTGAGGGGAGAGAAGGGACCAGCAGAAAGTAGCCAAATTAAGCTGCACCACAGCAGAAGCATGATCAGCAGCATCGGAACAGGGGAGGAGAAAAGCTCTGTAGTCTGGGAGCTCGTAGGAGCACCCAACACTCCATGCTGCATCACAGAAGAAGCAATGGAAAGCCTCAAGAAGCACCCCTTTGAGCCAAGTAGCCAGCAGGAAGGCTTACTGTTGCATGCACTTGATCTTTCCTCTGGCAAAGGGAAGTATGGGTGGAGGGGACTTGATAGCTTAGTTTAAAAAAACTGTTCAGGAAATTGGTTGGCTTATTTGATTTTTCTGGAACATGGATGGACTGGATTGATTTATTTAAGCCTAGAACTTTGATGGACTTAATTGCTTGATGCCCTGAACTGATTTAATTAAGCCCAGGACCTTGATGAACTTAATTGATTTATTCAGGAAATGGCCAGAGAAGCTGGGTAGATCTAATTTATTTCTTTAAGAGAACCTGATTGGTTGAATTGGTTCATCTTGAGGAACTGCCAAAAACTTCATGGTCTTAATGGTTTTGTTTAAAGAACCATGCAAGGAGGAATTAGCTTAATTGATTTATCTAATTGTGCCATCGGCAAGGGGACTGGACTAGACTCACTTATTTAGTTGTTGAACTGTAGGAGCACTGCCCATTTTCTTGGACTGACCATAAAAGAGCCATGAAAGCTAGGGGACTAGCTCTGAACAGACAGACTTAGATTTTGATAAAGTCAGTCTTAGACCAAAAGTGAATTGTGGTAGTTATTTTTTTCTTTGTTTTTTTCATAGAATCATAGAATCATAGAAATAGGGTCGGAAGGGACCATGCAGATCTTCAGGTCTGACCCCCTGCCTGGGCAGGAAGAAACCTGGGCTCAAATGACCCCAGCCAGGTAGGCATCGAGCCTCTTCTTAAAGACCCCCAGGGTAGGAGCCAGCACCACTTCCCTTGGAAGTTGGTTCCAGATCCTAGCCACCCTCACTGTGAAGTAGTTCCTACGGATGTCTAATCTAAACCTACTCTCCAACAACTTGTGGCCGTTATTCCTTTTTATCCCGGGGGTGGCTAGGGGAAACAAGGTCTCCCCCAAACC
>NW_005842683.1:25226-31593 GCF_000455745.1 Alligator sinensis | reverse complement strand
CCCCCCGTCGCCCCTTCCCCGGTCCCTCCCCTTTTTTTTTTTTTTTTTTGGGGGGGGGGGAGGGTTATTTCACCGATATGGAAACCAACTATGTGTTTCAGCCTGTGATCCACCTCTCAACAAAATATATCAACATCAAGGCATGGCAGGTGAGAAGCGGGCAGTCCAGGCCAGGTGACTGGACGATACCCTTGGTTTCCTCAGAGTTCACCCTAGCATGTCTCCAGGCTGATGAAGACCACAGCCATATAGCATCCCCACCCAACAGCCATACACTGGAGGCTGTCAGGATTCACCATCTTCCAGATCACATCACAACTCATCTCTCCATAGACAGAGGGCACCACAGTCTGGTGTCCTGGCACCAGAGCAGTGGGGGGTGAATTCACAGCACAGGTCCATGAACAAGCCATGGGGCATTCTCCATTGTTCTTCATCCCAAGTCCTGAGCACAAGCTGCTCTCACCAAATTAAACTCACAGGTAAAGCCTAGTGCTTCAATGGGATCCAAATTTGGGTACTCACAGCTGCAGTCATCTTGTGCCTTGTGCAGCATGAACAACAAGATGCCCACAGCAACATTATTGTTCTCAATGTGGTAAGCCACTAGGGCCAGCAACAGATAATGCTGGTGTTTTTTATATCTGAACAATTTAGCTAGGCACAGCAGTTCCCGAACTCTGACAGATTGCATATCACCAATTTAAAACAATACAACCTTAAGTACCACCAGCAAATTTTTGTCATATAAAGTAATTATAATTGTAACCTGGGTGTACTCAGGTATGTACTTCTCCAACTGAAGAGAAATGTCAGTAGGGCAGGTGTGCTATGGGGGGACAACTGCTGGCTACATGCAGTTTCCGTCCTATCCCTATAGAGAGCCAAGCCAGGATTAACTATGTACAAATTTATTTACATTAAAAGATAACATAAACATAGACACAAATACATATATTTACATATACTATATATATATATATGTCTACCACCCCTAAAGATACAAATATGTTACCATTGAATACCAGATAAATAATAGAGGAGGATCCCAGCAGTGCATGAATGAAAGCCATATACTCTAAACTCTATTAACTACAAATTTACAATTATAAAATACACAAGACATATACACAATAAGATTTACAATAACAAGGATTATAGGCAATATTTACCCAGTCTTATGCCTCTCTCAGGATACAGTTAACTATTATAATACTAACCGAAGTTACAACAAGTGTTTTATAACCTTAAACTCTATCAAAATTTAAATCTACTTGGATATTAAATATAAATCTATAAATATATACATACTCTATCAAATACTTAGCCTCATAATATATCAGATTAAAGATTTCTCTAATACAACTCAATAATTTTAGACTGTGTCAACTTACACTTATAACACATGAAATATAAACCACACAATCCCCGGAGCCCACTCATAAAATATAAGGTGCAACACCCTTGAATATAACTGACTCTTCTAGGAACCCCAAGGCCCAAGCTATTCTGGAGCCTTGGCTGCATTCCTGTGGCCAGGGCCTGGGTCCACTCCTGGACCCTCCATGCAGTGCCGCCTGCACTGAGTCTTCCTAGCATTGTGCCATGAGTTGGAGACTCCAGCCGCCATATATGGCTCCAGGGCCTCAGTCCACTCCTGGACCCTCGGTGCAGGGCTGCCTGCACCAAGTCTTCCTGGCCTCATGCCAAGGGTTGGAGACCCGAACCACCTCAGCTGCCTCATATAGCTCCAGGGCCTCAGTCCCACTTGGACTGTGCCATGAACTGTCCATGAACTGAGATCCTATTCACTTACCAGGGGTTGGGAACCCAAGCTGCCTCGTGCAGCTCCCAGGGTCCTAGTCCCTCTTGGACCCACCATGCAGCACTGCCTGCACTGAGCCTCTGACCTCATGCCAGGGGTTGTGGACCCAAGCTGCCTCATGTGGTTCCTAGAGTCCCCACTTCATGCACCCCTTGTGCACCATGCCTCTGGCCACAGGCCAGGGGTGCAGACCCAAGCTGCCTCATACAGCTCCCAGGGTCTGACTCCATGCACCGAACTGTGCACTGCCATCGCGCTTCTCAGTGGCACAGCTGTGGGCTACACCTCTCCCTGCTCCCATCAGGTGAAGAGGTCTTCAGGCTCTTCAGGGATACTGCTCTGCCCTGCTGGGAAGTTCTCCCCAGCTCCTCTCAGTCCTGCTGCCTTCTTTGTCCCTTGACACAGTGTGTCCATGTGGCAGGCACACTGTTCTTTTATATATTTCAGAGGCTCTGCCCCTGGATTGCAAGGGGACCAATCAGGGTGAGGGAAAGTATAGTCCTCACCCAGGTCCAGGCTCTTCACCTCACCCCAAGCAGGGGTGGGGTAGCCTCTCCTCCACCACCACCTGATTGGTGGGAATGTCCCACCAATGGCTCAAAGACCTTTTGAGCCAGCAAGCCGGGCTGCTACCAGCATGCCCACCACATACTATATCTGTTAACATTGGTGACACATAAGAGGTGCACATGGGTTCATGTGTACCCTCTGAGATTGACAATGCACCCCCTAACACTGACCACCGCCAACGGTGTGGGTGGCATCTACAGGCGGTCACTGACTGCCAGTTGGTACTCGCCACCTCCCCACTCCCCGCTCCCCGCTGCCAACACCACTGCTGCCACCTGTGGGCAGTCCCCACTCACCCTGCCCTCACCGACATCAGTGTGGCCATCTGCAGATGATCCCTATTCACAACTGCTACACCCCCGCCGCTGCCATGAGGCGTTCATGTCTGTTAACATGTACCACTGACAGATTGTCTGCGTACCACTGGTGATATCCGTACCACAGATTGGAAACCACTGACATAGGGCAAAGATTGCTGCAACTCCCCTAACTAACATCCCAAAGAGCCAAAGCTAGCTAGAACATATTGGTCAGGCAGATTATGATCCAACCTGACCTGTACCAGTGTCTGGCCAGGGGATTTGAGTTGCCAGCCATTAGCAGTTGACCAGTGCATTTTGTCTCTCCCCACAAGTCCCCAGGGGGCCCCAGTGACTCCCAGCCAAGGCAGGCAGTTAAGCCAAGCAAAAAATAGCCTCCATGAAAACCCTGTTGGTTGCCTCCCTCCATGAGCCTCAAACCCAGCTTGGCAGAGGAGAGACAACACAGTAAAGCAACGCTTGGAAGACATCTTTTGATGTTTATCCCAAGGGGTCCCATGACACTGCAGTGTGCATTAAACTCCATTAAAAGCCAAGGCACCACCTTATGACCACATAGCTTTGCTTATAAGATAAAGTGACAGTGGCACTTTTACATTGTTCTTGGGTTGGAGAGGAAAAGGCTCCTTGGAGAGTGGAAGAAGCTGGAGGACAAGGAAAGGGAGCTGCCCACTGAGTGCAGCCAGCCATTTTCCTTTCTCAGGCTGTTTGGCAGGGTGCCTGGCCCCACCCCCTGAGTCCCAGAGAGCCCCCAGACCCTGCTGGGCTCTGGCAAGCCCTACTATCTAAGTCACCAGGCAGCCTTGTCAATTTTAATGAACCACGGTTACCTGTGATTGGTTGAAATTTTTCCATGGCCACTCCAGACAGCATGAAGGCAGGCTGGCCAGGTCATGGGGCATGGACCACTCTGGGTGGGGGCACCTGGGGGTTGGTGGGGAATACAGTGGTGGGGCCAAATTGGGCTCTCCCACCTCGAGCTACTCAGCAGAGCAGCCTGGGGACTGCAGTTGTGGCTTTTCCCTCCCCCACAAAAGCCCTAGCAAATAAGAGCGCTTTTCCCTGCCAGCACTAAGACTGTCCAAGCAGGTGGTCAGTGCCCACCTACCCCTGCCACAAGCCCCAGGGAGTCAGGGAGAAGCTGAGACATGGGTGACCCCAGAGAGCCCCCAGACCTGGCCTGGCTCCAGCAAGATCAGCGCTCTGAGCCAGCAGGCGGCCTTATCAATTTTGATGACATATGGTTACCCACAATTAACTCAAATTTTTCCACGGCTGTTCCAAGCAGCATGGAGGTGGGCCAGCCAGGTTACAAACTGGTCCATGAAGGGGTGCTGATGGTTGGAAGTAACAAGGTCAGGGTCCAGGTTGGGTCTCCATAAGCTGGGAATTCCTTCCTGGGCCAGAGGCAGTAGCTCCCCGAAAAGTTCCTTCCCTCACTGCTCCCACCTCCCAGCCACCCCAGGAAGCACAACCAGAACCCCCACATCCCAATCCCAAATCCCAGTTTATTAGAACATGAGACCTTCTTTAATTTACTTCCTCTTAATTTCTTTTTAAGTTCTTTTTTCTTATTCTTTTTTTTTCTTTCTGTAGCTGACTTTCTTCATTTCACCACCCTTCCCCAACCCTCATTTCCTTTCCACCTCCCATTTCATTACCCACCCCCATTCCACTACCTCTCCACCTCCCAGTTTCATGTTCACTCCCTGGCCTTCAACCCATTTATCTAAAATACCTACAGTAGGGATAGAAGCCTATCCTGGCTCACCAGCCCTCTGGTAATAACTCATAGCAATGGCTCCTAGTCTGGCACCTATGGCTGAGATTTGCAAAAAGGGGTAGATAGGCATGTTACAAAGTTGTCATAAAAGATTTGGAACCCTCTAAATCCCATTCATTTTAATGGAAGTTGGCCTTTTGATTCAGCTTTGAAAATCTCAGCCCAAGGTGCCAACCAAATAAATCAAAATTTATTTTGCATTTCTATGCAGTGCATCTATGTGGGGCTCTCCAAGCATTTTACAAACATTAAATGAGCCTCAGGACATCCCTGCTTTTCTGAAGAAATGTGGTGGTGAGGACATTCTGGTAACGTCTCTCACTCTCTGTGTGTGATCTGCTTCGACTGTCCTTGGACCACCCTCACTGCCTCATTTCCTGTTCAGAGCAGGTAAAAGTGTAAGTGAAAGGGCTTATTTTTTGGCAGCAGGTTTGAGTGGCTTGAAGCTAGTGAAGATGTACTCACAATTAGCCACTGACCAGAGTGGGAACATAGTTGTCCTCACTTATTAATGTGGCCCCAAGGCCCTGCAATGTCTCTGCCTACATGTTGCTTTCATGTCCTCTTGCTTTCCAAAATCTCATGAGAGTAGAGGATTCCCATCATGCCTACTGGACTGCTGTCACCGGACAGCTGTCCTGGTTCTAAGGTTGTGCTTCTGACTCTTCCGTGGCGTGACCAGAGTGGGAACATAGTTGTCCTCACTTATTAATGTGGCCCCAAGGCCCTGCAATGTCTCTGCCTACATGTTGCTTTCATGTCCTCTTGCTTTCCAAAATCTCATGAGAGTAGAGGATTCCCATCATGCCTACTGGACTGCTGTCACCGGACAGCTGTCCTGGTTCTAAGGTTGTGCTTCTGACTCTTCCGTGGCGTCTTTTAGGGTGCACACTTAGAACTCCGGCTTTTCCTTCCGGCCCATTTTGCTGAATTGTGATTATTCCCACAGGGCATGAATTTAATTCAGTGGCTATGATTCTGCTTTCTCATACAGAGGCAATGACTCTCACAAAGTATGGCATATTTTAGTAGGATAAAAACATTTTGAAGGTCACACAGAAAGCAAAAAGCATTTTTTACTCACATGAGCGTACCAGGTATCAACCACTTGCTACTTGGATTCCTGGCAGGTACAGACACAAATTTATTAGCACGTTGTTCCAGAGTGAGTCTCTGTGCCGTAGCCTACATCAAGTCTCAGATCTAGGGAGCCTGACCCCTCCCCAGCCATAGGCTGGTCACGTTATACCAATCTGCTGGCCAGTGCAGACCCAGATGGGCCCCTCCCATTCTCAGATCTAGGGACCCGGCCCCCCCCCCAGCCATAGGCTGGTCACGTTATACCAATCTGCTGGCCAGTGCAGACCCAGATGGGCCCCTCCCATCCCCAGAAGCATGTAAGAAGCCAGCCTAAGCTCCATGCCACTTTTCGTGGCCAGTGCTGATCCAGCTGGGTCCATCCCATCTGGAGCAGCATGCGGCTGAAGTCAGCTTCTCATGAGCTGCTGGGGACGGGAGGAGCCCGGCCAGGTCTGCACCAGCCAGCAGAAGTGGCGGTGGAGCTGTGTGCCGCTCAGGACTGACCAGTGCATGAAGGGGAAAAATGCAGCTGAGCCCCTGCTTCTCCAGCCGGGCTCGTCCCATCCTAAGCGGCACATGGCTCCGCCGCCACTTCTGCTGGCTGGTGCAGACCCGGCCGGGCTTCTCCCATCCCCAGCAGCCTGTGGGAAGCCAACTTCAGTTGCATGCCACTTTTCCTGGCCAGTGCTGACCCAGCTGGATCCATCCCATCCAGAGCAGCATGTGGCTAAAGCCAGCTTCCCACCTGCTGCTGGGGATGGGATGAGCCCAGCTGGGATGGCAAGGGGA